>NC_068417.1:15871863-16171863 GCF_023724105.1 Carassius gibelio | reverse complement strand
TACATTGTTTCTCAGATATGTGACTTGGCTTATATCTCACCATTACTTTTTCCTCATGTGGTTATTTTACCTCGAAAGAGTATCTCCCATTTACTTCTTTATTGCTCACCATTGATATTACTAAATGTTTGACTTGATGTCTTACATTACGACTTTCCTTTATTTCTCAGTTGTCCCCTTTTCTTAGATTTGTAACTTTATCTGGCAATTCGATTTTTCTCACCATTGCTACTTCATTTCTTGTATGCAAGTCTCAGAATCAGATTTCATTTTAATTGCTATATAATTTCTAATAACTGTTACTTTTTTGCATTTGGCTATTTTTAACAATTACATTTTAGTTTGAAATTGTTACTTTTTCACGTAATTATTACTTTATTTCTCAGACTCATAATGAGGTTATATCTTACAAACGATTACTTTTTTTTGAATTTGTGACTATTTCACAATCTCGTAATTGGTACTTTATTTCTAGTAATTCTGACTTTATAGCTCACAATGCGATTTTGCAATTAAATTGCTTTTTCATTGTGATTTTACGTCACACAATTGCTAATTTTGTCATAATTTTACTTTATCGCATTTGTAGCTATCACAATTTCACCTTATATAATTGCAAAATTAATTAGTCGTAATTGCTTTATATGTTCTTAATTTTAGCTGTATATCCTCCAGTGGATTTCCATCCTTGAAATACTTTCAGAATAGTTTGTGAGAAATATTTGACCTTATATTAAGATCTCTGACTTTTGCACAATGTGTTGTTTTCCAACTTATCTCTGACATAGAGAAACAACAACGCCAATTTAATTAACAAGTTTTCCTAATTTACAAGTTTTCCTTCCTAGAAGTGACTCTGCGTGTGTCTGAAGCCGTGTGAATGTGCAACTAGTCGTTGACGAGAGAATCCTGGTGGCTGTGGGAAGCAAATGGAGAAGGATCAAGGCTGTTAAGTTAAATAATGAGCTTCCACAGGGGCCGTTCGCTTAAACAACAGCTGTAAGACACGCACTCTCACATTTAGAGTCGCAATCCAATCAAAAAGGAATTTTGCAGGTTGAGGTGAACATAGACACCTGCTTTCCCATCATTCCTCACTCGGGCATCCCAGGGGCAGCATCTTGCTCTCTGCCAGTCCAGACGTGACTGTGAAGAGCGAGTACGAAGTCGAATCGACTTAAAGGTAAAAGTTGATTTTCCGTAGATTTGAAGCATTAGAGATGTCAGGCCCGGATAAGCCCAAACGTTCCCCTCATTGCCGGAGAGCGGGATCGGCTCATTATCCTGTTTTTCCGTACCTCGGGCCTGTCTGTTTACGCCGATAAGACTCCATTCTCATCAATCTGGCGGCGGGGATCTCCATCAAAAACACTCGGGGAACTGTATTGATGGTTGGGAGAGATTATGGATGCGACTGCTCCGCTGAACTGACACGTCGTTTTGTACCCAGGGGCCCTTGGTATCGATGTTTTGTTTTTGATCTGAACGCACGGATAAGAAATACACAGCTGCAGCCGGAGAAGGTGTTTTATTCCGTCTGTGAAGATTGAGCTGTGATTCAGAGAAACAGAAACTCGCGGCCGGAGAGAGACTTGAACTCGGGGCTCGAGAAACAGAGGTGGGCGTTCGAACCAGACGGTCTTCGGTCCAGCCCTGAAGCACAAATCCCAGACGAATTTGTAAATGTACAATTGTAGAGTCTCCATCTTTTGTTTAATAAGCAGCCTGTTGTTATTCAGAATATGCCGCTTAGGGGTAACTTGATTAGCTTGAAACTCGCACGTAGCTTTCCTTTGTTTAAATATGCTAACTGCATTTTAAATAAATAAATAATAATTGATTCGGAACACAGAAAGCATTTGTGGTTTAATTTATGGATCAACTGAAGGATTTAAGTATTTCGTATTATACTTTCTGATCATTTGAACAATTACAGTTCCTCAATTTCTCAAAAGTGTGTTGTTTAGACAGTTGGTGTTCATCCAGATCATTTCCTGCTGATATCACTTGTTTCTTTTCTTTTGTTTATTTCTTCCCTCTAGGACATTATGCAGTTGTTCCATCTTCTTTCTGCTTTTTCCCCCTTTGTAGAAATATGAAATTCCCTTGGAAACATGAAGGTATATTTCTTTACTCAAACACTAACATCACACCGTTTGTGCCCAGTTCATCCTGGTAAAGAACCTCTACATTCTCGATGGCCAAAACCTGAACTCTACAAAAATGGCAAAAAGTATTGGGGCGTTACGCTTTACGAGCATTAAAAGTTTATTGGTCATGATAACATTCTTTATAACACGGCTCTGGGGAATACTTGATTCTGATTGGTCAGTCGTGACATTCTGAGTTATGTTATCCCTGGATAACAACCGGTAAAAGCCAATAACTCAGGCTCATCCGAGTAACAGCAGTCGGCACTGTACTCTTTCTTGAACTATTATTTTCTAGGTGGAAGCTTTTCATTTGTTTAGCTAATAAAATATTAAAACTTAATTCAGAATGGTGTACAATTGTTTAATAATGTCATCCTGGTATCACAGACTCGCTCTCGTTTCATATAAACCCAACTGCTGCCATTTTGCTACAATTGTTTTGTATGCGGTAATGGATTATAAGAGAACTAACAAACTGGTAAGGTTTAAAAAATGTTCTTCTTAATTCTTAATTCAAAACTTTTAGTGCCTTAATTATTTTGTGGTGAACTTTTGTTTATGCCGTTGTTTGACTAAACCGTTTCCCTTAAATGTCCGTTTAGTTTGAATTTGCCGCTTGCTCGCAACTGCTGTCTTCGCGGAAGCTTTGCAATCAAATATTTCAACTCAAATCAATATTTTGCTTCTAATGATCTACTTATGTGGCAAGTAGCCATGTAATAAGCAGCATAATGTACATCCAGCCAGTTGTTCTCGCAGAATAAATCCCTTTAGGCTGATACAAGTTCCCTCCACTTCGCATCAGGGTCCTGATCACCCTATTGGGGTTTATTCTGCGAGAACAACACGCTGGATGTACATTATCCCTTACTTAAAGCTGGTTTTCATTCACTTACCTGCAGCAAACATGCAAAAATATACATACAATTCAAATAGGCTACATTTGTGTAACTTTTAATATAGTTTTTTTTTTTCATTTTTATGGCATACTTTTTTCATTCTGATAATGCTATTTTTAAAATCCCATCAAGATAGGCTAATCATTGATCTTTGTGATTTGCGATCCAACCGCTCACATGAAGATTTCTTCTGCTAACTGTCCGGTCATCAGCTGCACTTTGAAAGGAAACTGAAATCATCTGGATGCCATCAGTTGCTTGACACTTAGTGTTCAATATCATTGGAAAACGCTGATGTGAAAGGGAATTAAGACGAAACGTAGCTTTTTGTGAACAGTTGTGTACACGAAAGTCCCTACCACATGGCTCCAGACTGCATTAGCTAATTTGAAGTATTTTGTTATGCACGTCGTCGGCTTGATGGGATGAGTGCACATTTTAGGGGACTGTTTTAAACCATTATAATAACCCGGCAATAAAGCGTTATATAAGAACAGGGTTAAACCGGGTTAATGCTGCGTGTCCCTGTGGATCTGAAGAGCAGTGAGGGTTCGTATTTGCCGTTAAAGCTACTAATTGCCTGCCGCTACCTCCAACGGCACTCCACGGCTAGCAGTGGCACAACACAGTTGGTTTTTTCACTCATTTCCCCTCCCTCAGCCTCCCCTGAATTATTTCCCGGGTTCCTTCGCCAGCCGTGGGTGATTTATGTGTTTATGGCCATTACTGACGTTGAGTAATCCATTTTGTTTTTTTCCTGCGCTTGCTCTCCTGGCAGTGTCACGTCGCTCCCCGAGGAATATCAATTACCCGGCTCCTTTTAACTCGTGGTTTTCCGAGCCCTCACAGAGGAATGACCAAAACGAACAGATGTCAGCAACGGCATGAAAGTATCTAGTGATTTGTGCCGATGTTCAGCCAGGATAATTAAAAGTCTTAGACTCAGATATTTGTTTAATTGGTTATTAAAAAGTAAGCTAGCCATCTCTGAAGGGTGCAAGTGTATTACATAACATGTGAGAGGCAATTTGTGGTGAATTGCTAATTTTATCATCGTCTGCTGTAGTGCTATTACATTAGATGCAAAATTAAATGTGCATTTCTGAATTTTGGACTTAATAGGCAAAAAAATACATTCATATAAATAGGCAGTGTCTCAAAGTAATGGCTAATTGACCACAAGTGTGATATGCTGAATACATTTGTGTTAAACTTAGATTCTTTTTCAGGTTTAATGGAAAACACCTGCCATGAATCATGGAAAATGTGATTTGTGCATTGCATTTTATGCTGTTTGTTTGGGAAAATAAGATATATTAGCACTCGTAGGCTTAGCAATTAATATTTTAACATCGGAATCGGATAATTAAGATTATTTGAAGGCAGTAAATGAGTATTTAAAGGGGTCGTTGGATGCGACATGCACTTTTACAAGCTGTTTGAAATGAAATGTGTGTTTGGCAGTGTGTACACAACCACCCTATAATGATATGATATTCCTCTTTCTCAGATTGAGCTGATCTTAGATGACTGTCTGTGTGATGTCACAGAGCCCCTCCCACGATAGTTTGATTGACAGTAGTGCTTCAGCACAGACTGGACTGGCGTCTTACCTTAGCTCCGCCCTGTGTGAGCTGTCATCAGTCCGCCATTGTTTCACCCCCGGAGCGGATGTAGACTAGAATGACACCAATGCGATCGAGGTGTTCTGTTGTTGGATGTTATAGTTAACATACTGTAGTCGTCATTTACTCGCGACATCTGAGCCACTGAAGACTCAGTGATTACATTTGTTTCTGAAGGGAATATGCCCTAAATCTACTTAAATCTTTGCACTAATCATTCAGGATCCAGCTTCACCTCCAGAATAATTGAGTTTAAGATTTTTTTAATGAATCTTTGCAAATCGCCTTTGCTAATAATGCATTAGTTAGCAAGTTTCACAATGAATGCAGATCTAAAGTTTATCGTCTGTCAGAGAGCAGCTCTGAAGAGAGGGGCGGGGCGAGCAGAGCTCATTTGCATTTAAAGCAGCATGCAAGAAAAGAGCTTGCTCTGAAAAGAGCTGTTTCTAACAGTGTTGTTTAATACTACATTTGAGAAATTGTAACCAAACTATGTTACCGACTTTTTTCATAAAGACACTAAAGCAAGGATCAGCAAGTATGTTTGGCATCGGGCTAAAACATTTTTTTATATATATATCTCTGTTCACAGTGTATATATACATAAAAATAACACTTTCAAAGTGGCTTATTCAAACACTAGTGTGCAAACTTTTTTTCCTACCACATGACAAGCTGATAACATGGTTGTCAGCATTAAAAGGTAGAATTGCTACTTTTTGCTGTGCAAATTTTGTTTGTGGTGAAAATAACAGTACTTTTTTGTCAGTTACATTACCTATGGATAGATGCATTTCTAAAATATGTGTAACGTGAATTGTTGCTAAATTTGCAGTTATATTAGGGGCCACTGGCAGGAATTGTAGATGGAGCTGTGGTGGAGTGACAACCACCCTCCTCTAACTTATAAAAAATCCGCTCCTCGCTCCAGTCAAAATGCTCCACTCACATAATTTGATTGTAATGCTTGCTGTCATGACAAATCTATTTCAGAACCAGCCGTAATCAAAAGAATCTGACTGCCAGATATTATTGCTGGAGGGCCAGTTTAGGACAGCCTTAAAGAATCATATCAACTTGTGTAAGATTGGCATCCAATGACCCCTTTAATTTATGTTAATGGTGTAAATGGCCAATAATAAAATTGAGATGCTTTGTCTAAATAAAGGAAAGAATTTAGGCATAACAAAAAAAATACATTTTAAAAATGGATATTCACGTTGAATATTGATATTATTTAATAGTGTTGTCAAATTATTTGTGTTTTAAATATTAACTGAGTGACATATTAAGACACGTTGCATGGCTTCGGCCAAAGTGAAATCTAACTGGTCCAAACTCTATATTTAAATAATGTTCTGTTCTGGGTGGTAAATCACAAATTTCCCTATCATCTATTGTGGGGCTGTCTCATTAGATGCAAAATTAGATGTGTACTGCTGTTTTTTTTTTTTTTTTTTTTTTTTTACTTCAGGAACATTTATAAATAGGCAGTGCCATGAGTATCTTGTGTTTAGTACCTTCGCCTTAAACTATACATTAAAGATTCATTTCCTGGTTTAATGGAAAGCGACTGCCATAAATCATACGAAATGTGGTTTGTGCAGTGTATTTTATGCTATATATGTGAAATGGATGTATTCGTGCTCGTAGGCTTTACATACCAATATTTTAACATGCTAATCGGACCATTAACTGATTTCAGGTCAGTACATGATCTTTAAATGAGTGCAACATGTGATTTGTTTTAATCAGTGAACAACTTTTTACCTGAGTGGGATGGTTTCGGGGTGTCAGCTGTGTTTAGGCCGCGGGGCGATGACATGGTCGTGTCACATCTCTGCTAAATTGGGCATGGCAGTAAAACACGACTCCACTTGGATCTGTCAAAAGAGCTCCCCGGGACATGGTTTAATGACTGGCATATGTTTATGGCAGCGTCGTTCTCTGCTCGCTTTCTGATGGGGAGATTTGCTCACCTTTATCATTTCATCAGCCGCTTTATGTTGATGCACACTTAACAGTACAGTCTGTGTTCAACAGTCAGCGCTATAGTCCAACAGCAAGTGTCTGGATTGAGGATATATATGCACTTTGTTCATAAAATGTATGCAAGACAATGCATGTTTGTTTAGTAAATAGTTGGGCTAAGTTAATTGGGCTTTTTGCTAAGAGTAAAACTGAAGTGCTCTCTAGGGATTTATAAATAGAAAATCTGTTGCATAATTCTCATGGAAAATAACAAGAAATGGCCTATGTTTTGTCTAAATAAATGCAAAAATGTAAATCAATTATTTAAAATGCTAAGATAATGTGCAATTTAAAAACAGGATATTTAAGTGACTACTTTGTCTGGCCTTCCAAAAGGGATTGATATCCGCTTCATCATGCCTAGAGCTGATCTGCGCTGTGGATCACCGGATCAGCTTTCAACGTGGACCAAGTGGAGTCCAGCCCGGGGTCGTCACACGTGTCCTCCGTTGAATCCGCCAGCCGTGCTGTTCTTCACTCAAACCCACAGTGTGTGAGCTGTGTCATGCATTTTATGGAGGACTGTTTCCTGAACCTGCAGACTAGCCTACAATGTGCTCAAAGGCTGTTCTATAAATTGAGGCAGTTCCAACTTTGCAAGGACAGTCTAGCGCTTCTGACCCATGCAAGTGCATGTTTTATATTTAAAGAATTTGCCACTGATGATTCAAACGTGAGTTTTGAGCAGTGTAGAGTAGTGCTTGTTGTTTGTCGTTTCTCTGATCACAAATGCAGACATGGTTTTATGTTTACGCGACATGATATGCAACATGTAAAAACACAGTATAAGTCATTATAATCAGTTATTATGTCCCCACTGGATGCAACAAATGCCTCATATTTAATGAGTGTTATTGGTTTTGTCTGGATAGCAAAACATTATGTTAAGGGCTGTAACATTTCCGTCACACGCTTGAGGTATTCAGCAAATCACAATGCACTGGATAGCTGGCCAATCATCGCAAACCTCGCTTTTCACAACGATGAGCTTTGTAAAAATCAACAAGGTTCAGAAAGGCAGGGCACAGAGAAGCAACAATAATGTACAATAATTTTTTTTTTTTTTTACCGCATAAACACATTCATTACACCAAATACACAACATAATGTTCTTTTTACCAATGTCATACGACCTCTTTATTGTACATCAAACAAATCAACGTCCAATTAGAGAGACTCCCATTGAGGTTTCCTTCTCAAATAACCTCAGAACAACTTCTACGCAGCCTTGATTCTCTGTCAGCGATCATTTTCTGCTCTCATCTGTCTTTATGTTCTCGTGTTGACCTTGTTTCCTGTATATTCTCTCTCTCAAGATCCTGGGAAACTGATTTTTGAATGGGATCTCCCCCGTCCCGTCCAATCTCTTCTAATCTCTTCTTTACAGATAGTTGTATCCTGGAGGTCGACCGCCAGCTCAAGCTCTTCAGCGTGTGCTGTAGGCCTCTGAATGAACTAGTCCAGATTGAGTCAGTGGTGAGAGATGTGGGAGTCCGTCCAGATTCTTCTAATTGCTAGTTTTGCAGTTGATTTAATCATCTAAGGGGCACATGAATGTTTACACTCTTCATCTCTCGTGTGTCTCTGGATCTACTGGCAGCAGAGACAGAGAGGCGAACCATTCTTCTCTCTGAAGAGTCGTGTGGTGTTCTTTCTGATTATGGAGAATCATAATTGTTCAGTTTTGTAAATTACAACTGTGCCATTAATTCAGTCTCATTTAGAGTTGTAATAAAGGGACACATCTACAGGGACAACGAGAAGCGTGTGGTGGAAGTCATTAGTGAAATCCATCACACACTTTCATTTTGTGCTAGTATAAATTATTTTGAGCCAAACCCTGAATATCACACTGATTTTAATGCAGTTTTCATATTACAAAAATAATATTTTAGGCTGTTTAACAGCATCTTGTAGTTGGAGTTCGATAAGAGTTTGTCAGTTCAAGAACAAGTGACTCAGTTTGATTCGTTTGACTGAATCAATTCAGAACCGTGATTCAGTGATTCATATCACTGTTCCTGAGAACTGAAGAGCTCATGAGCTACCAAACTGTTTATACACTTTACGTTGTTGTCTTGTAATGTAAAGCAGTGTTGTACTTGTCTGACCTGACCTTCACGGTTATTGGTATTTCCAGTGTGTTCCATTGAGACCTCATCATTACACAGCAGAGGTGTAAATTAAAGCCTCACTTTCCTCTGTGAGCACCTTATGGTGAGAATTGATCTGCTTTAAAGACCCAGGTGGAGAGAGAAAGGGAGGGAAAAGTTTGTGGAGAAGAATTTGATTATCGGCTGTAAAAATTAGTGTGCGATGACAGATTTTAATGGCGTGAGACTTGGATGCACAGGCCAGACGGCCGTCACTGCGGGATAGATTAGATGCGTAATAAGCCCAGGTATGCTAAAATGTGTTCAAATTAGCCACAGTTTATGATGCGACATATTTCCTGTCTCTCCTAATTCAAAAATATGATATTATGTACTTTAAAATGACACCTGGTTTCCCATAAACATTCGTCAGAACCATTATGAAACTCACTGGGTTGGGACTTCTGGGATACAGCTGGGGTGTTCTTGCGGTGTGTTGATAGGGCATTCTGGATGGGTGTAGGGTGGTTCTTATGTGGGTGCTGAGATGTTCTGGAGTGCTCTGGGTTGTTGTTCTAGGGTTCTGGTTGGTTTCTTCTGTTTGGTATTCTGGTTGGTTGCTTGGCTGATGGGGTGATCTGGGTCATTGATGGGGTGATCTGGGTCATACTTGGTTACTAAGTAGTTGTTGTGCAATTGCTAGGGTGTTCTGGGGCGTTATAATGTTGATGGGGTGTTCTGGGTGGTTGTTCTGGTATCCTGGGTGTGTTTTCTTTCTGTTTAAAGGTTATTCTGGGTTGTTGTAGATGATTGCTTTGCAGTCGCTGGCTGTTCTCGGTGGTCTCTTTGGGTTTTCGGGGTGTTTCTGTAGTTTATAAGGTATTTGGGGTGGGGTTCTTCAGTGTCTATATGGTGTTCTAGGTGGTTGCTGTGTTGGTATGGTATTCTGGGTGGCTGTATATGGTTGGTTTGTGGTTGAAGGAGTGTTTTGGGTGGTTTCTACTGTTTATAGGGTATTCTTGTGTGGCTGTAGTTGGTTACTGTGCAGTTGCTGGGATGTTTTGGTTGGCTGCCTGAGGGTTGTGGTTGGTTTTGACTCTTTATAGGGAATCTTGGGTTAAATGATGTATAAATTAAATGTATGCATTTAGCAGACGCTTTTATCCAAAGCGACTTACAGTGCATTCAGTCTAACAATTTTATCCTATCAGGTGTTCCCTGGGATTCGAACCCACAACCTTGCACTTGCTAATGCAATGCTCTACCACTTGAGCTACAGGAACAGGAATTTTTTTTTTTTTTTTTTACTTGTTTATAAACATTAGTAAACAAACTATGTCCGTTTGAGGAGATAACCATAGCAGCTGATATGCAGTACATGCTATTTGACTTGCTTCAGCTACTTTTTTAATTAGTCTTATTTTACTATCTGTTTTAATTATTTTAGTCATCAAAAAAAATAAAATAAAATAATAGATTTGCAGAATGAACAGCTATCAACAAAAGTTCCCACCTCTGAAAGTCACTGTCTAATTCACACAGTCTTAAGGTGTATTTCAAGGTGAAATAAGGTGCATGAATCCATAACAGGCTTTATTTGCCACACGGATCAAACGCTCTCCACATTCAGCATGATCCGTCTGATGTCAGTAGGCGGAACACATTAGCAAATGAGAGCAGTTAATTTGCTGCATGTGAATGGAGTCCCTCGGCTGGCATTCGGCGGGGTAAATCTAGCCGCTCGCGCTAATGTAGTTACCAAACTCTCGCCCTAAAGCGCTTGTCATATTATGAGACAAGACAAATAGATTAGACTCAGACTGTCCCTGGAGCTGAGGAGTGGCGGTCACAGAGGAGGCGGAGACACCAGCAGAATACCTAAACAGACAAACAGGTGCAGACTCCTGATAGGACACGCAACAGACTAAAGTTTGGGGACTAAGTGTGTGCAGGATGAACTCAGTGTAGGCTTTCTTTTTATTTACAAGTTTTCAACTGTGACATTACCTATTTAATTTCAGTAAATATGCAAATGATGTAAGAAAAATTCTATAAATGCCACAGGAAATACTACTTATACTACTATTTGTTTATAGCAATACCACTAAATTGTTTTCGTATCTGCAGAAATTATCGTAATGCGTATGAATAATCGCGATGTATAAATAAGTATGCATCTTTCAAAGATTTCCCAAATGATATTATTGTCCGTAGCATTCATCTCCTTTCCAAGTGTCATCATATGAGCTATCAGTCAAGATTCGGCGCTTTCATGTGCTCCCCCGACTTCCCGTGGAGTCGCAGACATTAGCGGCGCAGCTGAACACTGACAAATGACTTTGACAAACAGCCTTTCTGGAGCATGTGGCGCTGAGCAAATCTCCCAGAGAGATCCTCTTCCTTCAGAAGACGTGTGCTGGTGGGTGGAGGTCTCATAGGCAAACACACCTCCATCAGGGGGCATTTGACATGACAGGGGGATATAATGGAGTCGCACAGGACATAATCATAGTTTTGGCAGCCCCGCTGCTGAGACGATGTGAAGGGGAAGAGGTGTAGCATTAACCACGAGTGCGGCGCCCTTCATTTAAATCTCTTACGACTGTGTGAATGTTGAGCATCTGTTTCTGTTTGGACCAAACAATGAAAATCAGTGGGGTTCAATCAATGTTGTTTTGGGCTCCATTGACTTTTAGTGTGTGGACAAAACTGCAAAATATCATCTTTTGTGTTCCAAAGAAGAAAGACAGTCATACAGGTTTGGAAAGACATGAGGATGAATAAATGACACAATTTCAGAGAGTTCTTTTCGTCCACATGACTGGATTTTGGAACTCTAGTTTCTACCAGGCGGCCCTTGAGTTGTCATGTAAAAGCGTCTGAAATGGCAGTAATTTTGGTGTAAAGGTGTGGTCACATTTACGTAGCTTTCGAAAAATTGCATGTAACATCTCAAAATTCCTGTAGGAGAGTTTTGCATGAGAGCAAAAGATTTCCACACAAATTGTAATCATTTTCAAGCTAGTCTAGCATGTTTTCTTTAAAAGTGGTTTCTTTGTGAGCTATGCTTCATATATTGCTTCAACATAAGTCAATTTTCATTTTGTGTGAAATTTTAGGCAATGTCCTTTGAGATACATTTCATCGCAAACATTTCAACATGTATATAACTGCATAGTGCGTTACAGATGTGATGTCATAAATTGTAGCATGTTCACATATTATTCGCCCATATTTATCTCAATGGCTATTCTGCAATTTGGAGGGCAAATTTGATATGCAAAAAAAGTCATTTGCATTCTTAGGCACAGCAGCAAAATGAGCCTTTGTCCTTCTTTTAAGCAGGGTTTTCTTTTTTTGTGATTTTCTGCGATCAAAATGTCCTTTTTTTTTCTTTTTCTTTTTTTAATTACAAGAATTTCATGGATTTTTTATTTATTTTGCATTAACCATGTTATAAATGACACTAGATATACATTAGTAATAGATGGGAGGAGCAAAAAATAGAAGTCTGTTTACTTTTAATTTATTTTATTTCTACTTTATTGTGCGTTTCTGTGACTATTTTGCAGTTACATGACAAAATAAACTGGATCACAATCAGGCTTACAGTGCTCTATGGAAAAACTGGAGGGACAGATTAAGGTTGAATTTCGCAGATTAAAATTGAATTATGACTGTTATGGGGCTAAAAGATGTAAAGTGGACTTGAGGGGTAAAATAAGATGATACATACCTGTAGAATGTGTCCCCCTCAGCATGGATATTAAAAAGTTGATTGGATTGGGGTCATTCTGCTGATAAGAGTAAAATAAGGATAAAAGTAAGAGCAAGACATTCAGGTGCAGCTCGGTTATCGTCTCTAGCGAACGAGATAACAGCCTTTTGAAGCGTCCAGACTTTGGCATAATAACCATCGCCATCATTCTGCCATGTTAAATAGGCTTCATCCTTGTCCACACAGCCGAAGGCGGGCAGAAAGAAAGTTTAAGCTGTGCTTAGCGAGGCTAATCGAACTAGCTCCCCTTCCCAGAGCGCTTTGTGTCTTGTCCTTCTTGCTTCTTCCCCTCATGTCCCTGTGTGTGAACTGCCCTTTTCAGATGCCCTATTGGAAATCATTGAGCATTATTTTAAGTTCACAACCTAATGTTTGTGTGGATTTGTGTACGTGTGTGTGCAAATAGTCTATAGCCATGAGCTACTTGACATCTGTGCTAACCTTTGTGAGCATGTTCTCTCACTAGTAGTGCCACACAAAAAAGCAGAACCCACTTGAGAACCAAGTCTATACTTCAAAAACACTTGGCCATCAAACGCGACACGCTGCAGTTAGCTGCCTCACTGTCTGCTGTCTGCACATCAAGCGCTAGTTAGCGGATCGCCTACAGCTAATTTGTTTGAAAGGCTAATGGCTCGTTCGCAGAGATCAATGCGCGCACGCCTCTGGGAAAACTGGGATTCCCACATCCAGTTATACTTGTTCCATACTTGTTTCATGTTTTCATTCTCCTGTTATTCTCAAGAGTGTCTAATTAGCCGCGAGATATTTGAATTAGCCTCATGTATCTCGTCCACTGATACTTTGATTGATGTTTCAGTACCAAGTACCGTGTTGTTTGAACTTCAAATGTTGGCGGAAGATGAAATGAAGACAAAATATGATTATTTTGCATTAAGATACATGGCAAACACTTATACTGGATTAATCTATTGAAGTAAATACTCTACTAATAACTGACTTTTCTCTCATTTTGTCCAGGGGCCTTGTATTTTTTATCTTTTTTTCATCTTCGTGTTTAAATATTTTGTGTAGCCTGTTAGTTTATATATAATATACTCCAATCAGATCAATGAAGTCAATTCAGGCTTCATGAAAGTACAACATTTGAACTTTTAGCTTCCAGCGCTAACGAAAACACGTTGGCACACCAATTTTCCATCTGTCAGTCTTGAGGTTTTAGCTGCTCTCCTGAAACTCAACTCGAGCTAATATCTGCATACCAAATCTTGTACATTATCATGGAGCACTTTCATGAAACCCTCATTTACGTCGAATCCAACAAAACCTCGGCTGAGCAGGACGCAACCCCATCATCAGCTCCATTTCCTCCTGCGTCACAGCTTCTCTGCTCAAAACATCAGCGCTAACTCTCCCGATAAGAAAGAGTCTTAATGGGGCTCCTCACATCAGGCTATTCATCTTGTCGCCGCGTCTGTCATTAGATGCAAGAAAGAATAGTACGTTCTCCACATTAGAGAATCAGAAAGCTTTTAACACATCTATTCTGTGCTTATTGTTAATTGCTAAGGAACATATCGTTATTGCCATTATATGTAAAAAAAAAAATATATATATATATATACAACATAGAATTTGATCAGGAATTTGTATTAAATTGCACGTCAACATTATTGTAATTAATGGTGTTTGCGAAAAAACAGGCAGAGTAATACTTCTGTGATACTTCCAGTGAATGAGGTACATATGAGGCCTATAGTCTTTTCACACAACACTGAGTAAACGCTTAAAACAACACCTTAGCAACTGCAAAACAACACCCTGGCAACCACTCACAACACTGTGACATCATAGCGGCGAGCAAACTCCATTCAGATGCTCCTGATCCTACAGAACCCTGAAGCGATCGATCCCACACCTTACAAGATGACGGAGACGTGCCTACAGCGGGATTCTGGGTAGCCGAATGGTATTTCTGTTAATCCATCATGACTCTGTCGTATGTGTCAGCTCAAATTGCTCCATGTGCTCTTTAAAGACAGCGCACACAAACGCCAGCATTATTGATCTAGACGAGCGCACTGTTTATTCCAAATGTTTGTGAGCGCTTCAACAGCCGCTTGAGTTTGATAAATAGATCTGTAAATGCAGGCTATCATTTAACCGTTGAAAATGCCGTCAGCGCTGCGGATCCTCCGGATCTCTGCCTCTAGAAAGACGAGGAGGACGATTCAGATGAATTTTTAAATATGTCATTTGAATTTCAGCATTCGTGGACAAACAACACATAAATTATACATGTTAGCAATATACCGCGTCGAGTGTATATTGCGGGAATGAAAATATAACTAATTAATGCCCCGATTCCAATAATTTTGCATTCTGTAATAATAAAAACAGCATAATGTTTTCATAAATGTTATGAAGGTGAACGGTTGGCGGATGAGTCATGCTGTTTATCATTTCAGTTTCAGTGTTTTTGCAGCGCAGTAGAGTCGTTCTCGGCTCTGAGGCAGTGGAGTCTGGTGAGGTCTTGTGCGTCTAACCTAAGTGCATGGGTTCATATGAAGAACGTGATGCACGAGCCAAACAACTCATTTACTGCAGCGCGGGACCCTGCGGCCCCACGGCTGCTGTCTTAGTTATCATATCGCTCCTCTCGTCCCTTGTCCCCACTTGTTTGTGCTGGTATTGTTTTTGTGGCGTGTAATAATGCCTCTTATGTCCTGTGGTGTTTTCTGTAAATGCAGCGGACTGAGATCATGTTTATTTATAAAGTGTGTTTTATTTACAGTGATTATTTAAAGTGCTTTATACAATATACAGAAACAGAGAAATGAAAACAACCCTCAAGCAGTAATCAAAGGATAAATAAGATTTTATGTAAATTAAAAGTTTAATGTAAAGATGAATAACAATATTAAGATATTGAAATATTAATTGTATTAATTAAATGAAAAAAATATATATATGTATAACTTATTCATTGTTTTCATTCAGTTTTAAAGCTGACTAGTCTTAATACAAATATATTAATCATAAAATATTTTTTACAAATGTTTTATATATATATATATATATATATATATATATATATATATATATATATATATATATATATATATATATATATATATATATATATCCTGTTTTTCTTCCATTAAAATGTTTAACTTGATCTTTATCCTAATACAAATATTTAATAAAATGTAAAAAAAAAAAAATTTAATACGTTGTTTTTTATTATATTTAATACATAATTTAATTCCTAGTTATCCTATTTAATATATTTATTCATCTTGAAAGTAACAATTTACTTAATATATTAATTGATATAATGTCTGTAACATATATACAATAAGTTGTTTAATTTTCCATTTTCAATCTAATCGATCTTTCCAAAAAACACTTTATAAAATGAATTTGTTCTTTCACAATGATTTTAGACTTTGGCTTAATACATATGCAAATGCTTTTAAATAACAGCATTATAATGTAAACTAGAGAATGACATTTATTAATATCCTACAATTTCTCAGGTATCACGCTGCAACAGCCAACAGGTTCGTCGTTCTGTTTGCGGTTCTTGTAATTTAGTGCTCGTTAATTCCAGCACTTGTGCTTGTGCCAGCTGGTTTCATGTTTTATTCTGGATCTGTGCCACTCGAGACCAGACGGTCTCATTAATTCAGTTTCCGTAAACATTCGCAGGTTTCCTGGTGTTAAATAATGCGATTAGTGCCCAGTAGGCCAATTCAGATGTTAGCCACAGAGTGGACGTCATTTTTCTCACAGCAGTCGTTGAATCAAATTACATATGTGTCAGTGTGTGTGTGCATGTCCGCACTTCCATGGTAATGGGTCTTTATGTGTTTTCCCTGGCTGCCAGTATCCATGGTAACGACAGGTCTATCATCGCTGTCGGTTGAGAGGGTCTTGAGTGGAAATGATGGACCATCTCCATGTGCTTCAAATGACACCCGCCCTCAAGGCACAGAGCCGCCACACAGCAGCGCATCTACTGCCCCCTAGTGTCTAAAGATGACATTACCTGCTTGACCGAAATGTGAGGAAGACCACAAGTATGAGAAATAAGAATAATGATGCTTGACTTAGTCAGTACAACTTGGTTAATTGCAAGAAAGTAAAGTAAATGATTCACTTTTTTTGGTTTGTTTTATTAGTGTACTGTTCCTTTAAGAATTCCGTACTCTCCCTCAAGAGTGAAGGGAGATTGAATGGAGCACGGAGAAACCTGTTGAGGAGCACTGGAGCAGACCTGGGAAATACATCCCAGCGTGTTGAGAATTCATTCTCACTGGCAGCTTCAGGCAATCAGACTGATTGCGTTTTCACGTGTTGTGGGTCGACACGGGAAAGGGTTTTGCAGGAGGTCTGGAGTGACGGTTCACATGCTGAGCTCTGCCGCCATCTGTTGGGCACTGCTTACCTTTGCCAGCTTTTGGTTTTTATTGCATGCTGGTCTAAAACAATCTCCAATTCTGAAATGGGCATTTTACGAGGGCATTTAAATGGATTGACGCCCTATAACCATCCAGAGTTGAAGCTACTTATAACATTTATTTTCTCGTGCTAGAAGCTGTTCATGATTTAAAGTAGCTAACTACAGCAAAGTTTACACTGCTAGCTACTTACAATTGTTCTTTTTTTTTTTTTTTTTTTTTTTGAAAACTAAGAAAAATATAATTTTCTAAAGTGGTAGCTTACTGTAGTTTAACTACTTTGAGCAGGTTGTTTGTGGAAGATTATTAGATTAATGTTTCTATTAAAGTCATTTTTATTCAAATCAGTTTTATCTGGATCCCGGTAGGAATGGCTAATGAAAAAGTGCTTTGTCATGCTATAAATTCCTTCTGGAACAAATACCTTGTTATTGGAAATGTAACATTTGGAAAACAGTGCCATGCTTGTGTAAAATGTATTTAAGTATTAACTATTGCCAACAAGAGTTGGTCTGCCTCCACTGCATCCAAACCTGTTCACTTCACCGCTACATAGTTCAGCTTAAGTCTGCTCAATTTCCAACCTGTCAAAGAAAAGAAATCAAATCTCTAGCTGTCATAGTCGTCAATAGAGATCAATCGATAGAGCAGCTGTGCAATGAGAAACTATAAATTTGAAATATTTTAAAGACAGACAGCTTGTCTTAAAATCAATGCCCAAGGCTTGCGTCCAATCACAGTGCTTTGATAATAAATCCTTGAATCTTTGATCTTGCCAGAATCAATCACACAGAAAACGTGCAGCGAATCACCTTCAACGGGTCTGATTCATGAAAATACTATGAAAATGACCTCATTTGAATTGATAAATCCATTCTTACTGCAAATCGTCCCTTTGGAATGAACACAATGCTTTATACAAGAAGGTTTTACATGTAACTTACCCCTGAAATTGATGTTCCATGAAGTGCTGAAATTCCCTTCCGTTTATGAGCTGCATTCAACAGGAAGTTTATTAAAGCAACTGCATGCTAGATAAGCACAGATACATCACGAAAGATGTTGGTTTTACGTTTGTGTACTTTAGTATTTCATGCATGATATTTTACAGTGTTGCATGTTTGATATCTTGGCTTCTTTCAGTGTTTATTAATGAGCTGATAAACCAGCAACAGTGACGCATTCGGCATGTAGTGTTTATCAAAGCATAATGGCTGCTATGCCTTTTATCACCTAATGAAAAATCCCATGAGTGTGTGCATCTAAACTGCCCGGATTATTATCCTAAGTGCTGAAAAGCGCATTGAAAGGCGATCTGGTGCTGACATCAGATGCAGGTTGCACTGGGACTATCCCTTGTCCGAGGGAGGGAGTTTGGGGCCGGGAAGTGCATAACATCCCATTGCTCTTCAGATGTCCCGATATGAAGGGAGAGACCGGTTACTGGGGGATGTCATAGTGCTCCACACCATTTCTGAAGAAACTGTTGAGGCTTTTCCATCTCTAGTAACCAGAAGATCAAGTCTGGGTTGGCTTATTTGGGGCCATTCATTTTTGGGGGCATCTAGAATACTTCAAAATTGCATCTTAATGTAATCATCCAAGTTGAGAAGTGTGTTCTTCGTTTCACTTTTGACTAGTTTTTGATTTAACATCATGGTACGGATCACATGCACCATCTCCTTCACCACCGACGACGAGGCAGTTGGTCGTTCGCGCCAAAACAGCTTCGACGATCACTACAAGCGCGTAGTGTGGTCAAGAGACGGCGAATACGGCAAGTACCAGGAAGAGGGTGACGATCTGGACACATACAATGAGACCGAAGAAGAAGAAGTGCACGATACCAGCCTTGCCACGTTTTGTGGTGGCTGCTCCCTCCATGGCGCCAACCACGTCTTCGTGGAGGACAGCAAGTTCAGCGTCCGCCGGGGCTTGTGGGCGGTGGTCTTCCTGTTGGCGATTTCCATGTTCCTCATGCAGGTGGTGGACCGTGTCATCTACTACCTGCAGTACGACTACATCACCACGCTGGACGAGCGTAACGCCAGGAACATGACGTTCCCCACCATCACACTCTGCAACTACAACAGGTTCCGGCGCTCGCAGCTGAGCTACAGCGACCTGCTCTTCATGGGGCCACTGTTGGGGTACGAGGACAACATGGCGCCGGGAATCCCCCTGGCGCCAGAGCCGGACAGACAAGGGTCTCGATTCAGCCTCGCCGAGTTCTTCAACCGCACCCGTCACAGCATGGAGGACATGCTTCTGGAGTGCAAATTCGCTGGGAAGGAGTGCGGCCCGGAACACTGGAGAGAGGTAGGACTGGCGTCCCAATGGTAAGTAGGAGTCGAGTCTTGCCCCCCGGGCGCTCAATCCATTCTCAGCGAGTTGTTGTGAGGGAGGCCGGCCGGCTGACTTTATTTGTGCGAAGAGAAATGAACCCGGCGCACTTGAGGCATTAGAGAAGATGAATAGGTGTTCTCACTGTATCTAACAGGAATCAGAGGCCATTTATTCTGCGTGTTCAGCGTTGCAAATGAAAATGGCGTTCCAGACCCCCATTATTACCCTTTGACTGCCTGTGATTGATAATTATACGGTGTAGCTTGCTTCGGTGTAACACATTGGCCTCTTTCAAGGCCACTTGAGGGATCTCTTTCTCTAGACATGCTGCTGAAGTTTTGACAGCGTGGAAATTGGTCTCCGGCAAGTGTTTGCATGGATTTGTTAGATATGTTGACAAGGTTGTTGTGCCTTGTTCTTCAGGCTTTGTGTTGGATAGTGTAATTATAAGAATACAATTGTTCTGTTTGCAGCTGGTTTCTTTAGAATTAACTGCTTTGACTTACTTTATTTTTCTGAAAAGGTCCTACGTATGTGTTAATGTATTGGTTTTCATGCATGGAAATATACAGCTGCATTATATTTTATACTATAGGAAGGTCTCTTGCAGTGTGATCTTCATATTTTGGGTCATGAAAGCATTTGGAAACCGCTGATATAGGACGCGAGTTTTCTGTGCAGAGAGTATCGCTCTGGCGTTCTTCCCCCGAGAGGAAGTCTGAGTTTGCAGCTAATCCCTTTACGCTGATGAAAAGAGGGCCGCCTGTCTATGAAATAGGCATTTTGTTTGTCATTGTTGCTGAACTCTAGGTTTCTTAGCCAGCGCTCACGCCGGCCGAGGTCTCCCGTGAGTCGGGCTCTTATTGAGCTGAGTGAATTATGTGGCGCTTCGCCGTAAAGGCCAGGGATATATCTGGTGGCTCTCACCGAGGAATCAGGTTAGAGCACTTAAGTATATTTAGCCTCTTGCCTGGTAAGTGCATATGGGGTTTTAAACACCACTGGTTGCACATTTTGATAATGGATGTTTAGAATCCGATCCCTCCGATGGGAAGACCTACTTAAAAGGTGCAGCATGGGTAATCTGCCGTATGCACACAAACAAAGCCTTCAACGACTATAAATGCTGTATTATATAATCCACATTTATTGGTTAAACAAGTAAATCAGTTCATATCAGTTAGCTCTGCCAGTCAATGCTAGTGTTCTCAACCTCAGCGTTAGTGCTCATTTGCTAATCATTCTCGCGACACTGAGAATGTGAGTTCACTGTGTGCGAGTCTCCATCGATTGACAGATATTTAGAAGAGTGCTGGAGCGGGTCGATGGGAGGGCGGTCCTGTGCCAAGCAGAGGGGATGCTCATCTTTCCTCTTTCCTTCCCGGGGCAGAATTCGAGTCCCACTTCCTCCGGCTCCATTAGACATGGGTCTTTTTTCACCAGCGGAGCACAAAGCTCACATTTTGCCCTTCTGCACGCCCAGCCTTGCCCTCAGCTAACTATTGTGAGGTCAGTTGGTGGAGTAGACGGTGTTTGTGACATTTCAAGATTCTCTTTTCGGTGTTATTGTTTATACTTGAGCTTGAACTGTTTGTGTTGAAGACATGAAGAATTCCTAGAATAAAGATAGACATACTTGAAGATCATTACATGAAGATCAGTGCTACGGTCAGTTAGGCTACTCTGAAATCGTGTGTTCTGTGTCTGAAAGTGTGTTTTTGTTTTCGTTTGTGTATTCCACCCACTGCCAATTTACCCAATGGTACTCTGACACCCGGGTTGCCGATTGCCAGAAAACACATCGTATTGCACACATGGAAGTCAGTAAATAAACGAGGTCAGAGATCGCCGAGTCTGTCTGAATTAAAAAGCATTGCCATCCAACTAAAATTGTCTTTGACCAGAGGAATATTAAAACATCAGCAGCTTATAATTTAAGGTTTGTCGCCTTTCATTCCCAACTGACCATTCGCAAAAATCCTCCCTCCTTAGTTACTGTTGCTATGTCTGACTAGTCATGCTTCTCTCATACTACACGTCCTCACACAGTGAAAAATACATCACAGAGGAAAGAGGAAACTGACAACATGCCAACAGACTAGACAGTGCAGGTTACTTCTGTTACTAAACAAGGGCTCAGCTTTCAAATTTAGTCATTTTTCTTAAGAAATTCAGACAGTAAATACAAGTTTGGGGCTCTTTATTGTGTGATGACATATCACTGTATTTCCTCAGTTCAAGTCCTGATCGTCTTTTCATATTTACTCAAAGGAGATCCAAGTGATTTTGTCTACCTCTTGCCTGATTGTAACCCTTCTTTTTAATGTTTTGTTTCTCTGATATTTTTTTATCTGCCGTCTCTTATTTATTATCGATCTGCTAAGATCCATCATGAGCACTCAAACTGAGCACTCTCTTCTCTCTGTATCATTACAAGACACGCCCCCTTACTGCTGATTGGCTATAAGTGTGTGTTTGGGACTGAGTCTGTGGTCAAAAATCACAACTAGAAAATCAGTGGTTAAGTTGTATTTACAACACTGTTCCAGAACAGTTCAAACTAAGTATTCAGATGTGTGCAGTGCATTTTGCGGAGGACTGTTTTTTTTTTTTGTGAGAGTAGAGCCTACAATGCTGGTGTCTGTTTCCAACTTTGCAAGGACAGCCTGTAAACAAGTTTTCATATTTAAATAATTTGCCACTGATGATTTAAACACAAGTTTTGAGCAGTGTAGAGTAGCGCTTGTTGTTTGTCATTTCTCAGATCACGAATGCAAACATGGTTTTATGTTTATGCAGTGTGATACGCAATGCATAAAAACACAGTATAAGTTGTTATAATCAGTAATTATGTCCCCACTGGATATGACAAAGGCCTTGTTTGTAATGGCTTTTATTAAATTTGTCTCACATTTGTCCACACAGACACAAGGTATCACAGTATTGTAAGGGGTGTAACATTTCCGTCACACGCTTGAGGTATTCAGCCAATCACAATGCACTGGATAGCTGGCCAATCAGAGCACACCTCGCTTTTTAGATCGATGAGCTTTGTAAAAATCAACAAGTTTCAGAAAGTCGGGGCATAGAGGAGAAACAATAATGTACAGTATGTGGGAAATTGTGTGTTTTTTAACATTAAACCGCATAAACGCATTGCATTACACCAAATACACAACATAATGTTATTTTTACCAACGTCCATATGACCCCTTTAACAATCATCATAATTTTCTGACAATAGGGAAGACCACATTGATATCATTATCATTAGAACCACTCTCCGAAAGATTTGTCCAGCTGATGAATGATGGTAGAAAACTTGGCAATCAGAATCCACCTGAGATAAGAGTTTGTGCTTTTAAAACCGCAGACTGCATGCTGTGCAACAGTGTCTGTTGATGTGGACGTCAATATAGTTATCATTACAGTTATCATCCCTGCTGTGAAGAGGCCTCAATAGCTGTGCCAACACTTAGCAATCTTATCTTAGCAATCAGATTTAATATTTTCACCTGACGAACAGTAAAATGCATGAAAACTTTTTTTTTTTCAGACTTATCTAGACTGCTCTAATCTTCTTAATTAGGCTAGTTAAAAAATACACCTGGCCACTATTGAGTGAAATACAGTTAATTATAGATGTGGAATCAATAGGAGTGGGTTGTTATTTAAGACTCGTGCAGACAAAAAGCATGCGGGGTCCAGACTTTATCTAATGCTGTATTTGCTGTCTTATAAGTGTGTGCTAGTGTCTAATTTGACCTTGACTGTATAATCTCAGCTTGATCTTCAGTTTAACAGAGGATAGGTGCTCATGACAGCAGCTCATCTAATATTAACAAGGGCAGAAAACACACAACACACCAGCTTCTCTCCATTCCCTTCATAACCCTCAGAAACGCTTACGCAGCGCTCTGTGAAATGCTAATTCACTGCACAGCCCTTTAAACACAAACGACTCTGATTGCACTGAAAGGTTACAGCATTTGACCGAAGGCTTTGTTGGTGTGCATGTCTAGAATAAGACATTTTTTATCATCTTAATTATTTAAAAAGGTTGTGAATTTTTTTTTATACATATTTAATACATCATATTTAGGGGTTGCAAGGGTATTGCCCATTATTTTGAGTGTGTTGCTTTGTGGTTGCTGAGATGTTCTGGGTGGTTTCCAGGTCTGGGTGTTCAGGGTGGATTTTTACTATGTATTTCTAGGGTGTTCTAGATGGCTGCTAGGTGTAAGACAGGTTACATGTCAAACCTTCATATTTAGGATTATTGGTTTGTTTTAAATCACTCTCCTTATGTGAGCAATAGTGATAGTGATGCTTCGGTAAACAGCGCTGATGACTGAGAGAACCACAAATGACTTCTGTAATTGTACAGTGTAATGATCATCACTCTCTGTTCATTTGTGTGAGTTTTTCTCAATGCACATGAGCTCACTGTGGCTGTCTGAACACTAGAGGGAGCCAGAACACACACAAAAAATAATACACTTTCTCAACTGACTTAAAGACTTTCAGTCCATTGAGTGCTGAACTTCATCACAACAATGCATGCACAGTTACATTACAAATGAAAGAATGAAAGTACACTTGTTTTGTGAATATAAGCTTGTGCAGCCCAATAAAATGGATTTAAAGCAGCACATTGGCTCAAGACCGCCACAGAAAAAAAAAAACATTTTATTTTTGGATGGTGATTAAATTTGGCAGCACATTGAAGACAACATGAAATGACTCTATTTGCCTTCTCAATATTATTTCTGGTTTTATATTGCCTGATTCCCAACTGCATTTTATTGTAAAGAAAAAAATACTGGTTGTAAAAATATACTGTAATTTGTAGTAACTCTCTAAAACAACTTTCATTTTATACGTCTAGTTCATGCCTAGTAAGTTTAATATACATATTGATATATCTATATATATCACCATCCAGTCAATTCCTCCTGAATATATCATCACACCCACGTTACGTCTTAAATATCTTTATACCGTCCAAAATACTGTACAATAAAAATGGTTTCTAAAACCGTCAAAGAAAATGAAGTCTGCTCCGTGATTTATAGAAGAGAGATTTCGGTCCTCTCAGGTGCTCTTCCTTGGTATTTTCACGAGATGTTTGAAAGTTCAAGTGCAACGAAACGTGGTTGAGATGAGTCGAGAAATCATACAGTCAGTCTGCAGCACAAAAACAATCTGTACGAAGTAATGCCCACGCTTCTCTTGTTCAGAACAGTGCTGTGATGAATGCACCTCAGCTTTGTTTACCGCGGTAAAGCCAGAGGTGTACAGATGATCTCCATCGCCAACAGCAACGCGCTGAGAGCACGTCATTGTGTTTTCAGGGTCTTGAGCGAGATGTGGATCTTAGAAAACTGATGACGGCACTCCCACGTGTGTGTGTGTGTGTGTGTGCAGATGTTACTGAGAGCTTTGATTTACTGCGTGCTTTCATACCTGCCGCGAGGGAAAGCAGAGACACCGGGTGACTTATTTCAGAGATGGATGTGCCGCATTATCTCCAAGACTATCAACAATTAACCTACACACAACCTGCTATCACGTCCTTCAGGGGGATGTAAATGCGTGAGAACGTTCTCCAGTGACAGTCAGATGCTTCCAGATCTTCATTCGAGATTGTATTCACATTCATATCTCAATTAAGTGGTTAGAAATAGTCAGATTATAAATTAGAGTTGGTTAGAAATAGTTAGAGTAATTCAAAGGAAGACACAACAGGTGCAAAGATGGGAATTTTTTTCTTTCAATTTAAGACTTTTCCCAGTTGATCATTCGCTATATGTATAAGTCATGGCCTAGTGGTTAGAGAGTTTGACTAAGGTTGTGGGTTCGAGTCTTGGGCTGGCAATACCACGACTGAGGTGCCTTTGAGCAAGGCATTGAACCCCCAACTGCTCCCCAGGCACCGCAGCATAAATGATGAACACTGCTCTGTGTGTGTGTGTGTGTGTGTGTGTGTGTGTGTGTGTGTGTGTGTGTGTGTGTTCACTGCTGTGTGTGTGCACTTTGAATTCTGAGTATGGGTCGCCATACTTGGCTGTATTTCATGTCACTTTTACTTTTTATATTATGTTTTGCTTTTTACAACTGTTTTGTCTAAGTCTTCTAAAATATTATGTGTAATTGTGCCAGTGTTAAAAGTAATGCATTATAATATTGTGTTACACTCTAAAGAAGTAACTGATTACGTTACTCAGTTACTTTCTATGGAAGGTAATGTGTTATGTTACTTTTTAGTTACTTTTTAAATCTGGGCAGGGCTCGCTTGTTTGTTTTTAAAATAAATTAAAGTGAGAAAAGTGAAATAAATAAGCCTCAGGCTGATAAAAATATAAAAAGTAATTGGAGTTAAATATTTGAAAAATTTACTAAAATATTTCCTCTAAATTAACAAGTAATGGGTTACTTTACTGGTTACTTAAAAAAAAAAAAGTAATCCAATTGTGTAACTTGCGTTACTTCTAATTTGTTACCCCCAAGATTGAAATATGCAAATAACCCAATGTCTAATTAAATGACCCAATTTGCATACATTTTTAGAACACAAATCTTTCTGTGAACAATATTTAAAGAGTGTTGATGACTGATAATCCCCAAAATTAAAAAGTAGTTAAAAGTTAAATAAGTAAAAGCTGAACATAAGTTTACAAATAAAATATATTGTTTAAATTGTTACTGCATTTAATAAACATTCAGAACAATATATATATATATATATATATATATATATATATATATATATATATATATATATATATATATATATATATATATATTGTTCTGAATGTTTATTAAACACCCCCCCCCCCCCCCTAAAAAAAAAAAAAAAAAACTCTGGTAAAAAATATTAAAATATAGGCTACAATATTGAACAGTTGAAAAATGGGCTCTAAAAATGATAAAGTGAAATAGTGTGAAGATGGTGATTTGTGTTGTATATGAAACCCAATGATGCAAATGGACAAAGTTGAACAAAACAAACACTTAAATGTCTATTCTGGTTGTTGTTGTTTTTTTCATTATTCTGACGGATGACATGTAATGGGAGCAAAATAGTCCAAAATCTCAAGATGGACCAGAAAAACATTGGTTTTGCCTTAATTGGAACCTGTATGTCATCATAGGTGTTAAATGTGGGTGAAAATATGGAAATGTAAAAAATGGGCTCTAAAAATGAAAAATGGAAATTGGGTAAAGAGGATGAAAATCCCATAAATGTCTTTAATTAGGAGGAGCGTGACACATGGGCCAGAACTGACACCCCAGTAAGCACTTATCATGGCTAATTGGTTCGTTACTTAATCACTAATGGCTTCTCGATGTTTTCATTCCTCATGTTGAGTAAAGAATATCCAGCAGTCGTATGAAAAGGTAGGATTTGCGTTGGTTTGGGTTGAGCATGTGAAAGCTTTCATGTTTTTAGACTCACCTTTAAAGAGATTCACACTTGGCTGCGTGACAGACAGTTCAGCCGCTTCTCACTGAGACCGATAAACTAAGATCTGCAGCTCACATCAATTGTAGAGAGCCAGAGAGGCTTGAATTGTAGTATCTGAGTGATTGCAGGAGTCTGATTGTATGTTAAAGGCCAGAGGAGTGTGTGTTCATGTATAGACGTGTTTCCCTAGCTTGTTTTTATTTATATACTTGCTTAAGGGGTGTGTTTAAGTAATGTTTTCGGATGTGTATTGCTTTCCACAGAAATGGAAAGCACTCACAAGATTGCCTTTCTGAGATCTCAGCGCACGAATTACAAGATATGAATCCGCCAGGAGACTTGAGACGAACCAAAGCGATGTAATAAGCACTTGAAGAACAACAAGTCATTTGACAAAGTTTATTGATTTTATAGTTTTAATAGCTCTTTTGAGACATTTCTGCAGGTGTTTTTTTGAGTACTAAAGAAACTTTATTCTGTGTCTGTGAAATAACTGGAAATTGTCACTTTTTCTCATAGAAATGTACTTTTTTGTGTTGAATTAGACTTTTAAGAACTAGTGTATCATTTATTAGAGAGTGTGTGTTGTTTTGAAAATAGATTTTTTTACATTTACGCGTTTAGCAAACGCTTGTATCCGAAGCGACTTACAGTGCATTCAGGCTAACAATTTTTTCCTAACATGTGTTCCCTGGGATTCGAACCTACAACATTGCGCTTGCTAATGCAATGCTCTACCACTTGAGCTGTTTGTTATTATTATTCATGTAATATGTTGATTAATTTGTTGTGTACTTATTTTTTTCATTTTATTAACTCTGTTGTAATTTACTCTGTGAAGGGCCTTGAAGAATTATATGCATTTCATATTTATTTATTTTATTTTACTACATGTAGTTTAAGAAGTTCAAGCCTGACTCATTAACCACTGGCTGATCTGTCTGTAACACTGTATTAAAATGATTCTGGTCACACTTAACTACGACTTAAGTCTCAATAAACTCCTAGTTATATTGCTTACTAATAGTTTAGTTGGTAAGGTATTTGTTAAAGTGTTAATTCACCCAAAAAGTGTTTACCTCACCCTTTTTGTCATCCTAAGTGTATATGCCTTTTTTTTCCAGAAAAATCAAATCTGAGTCATATTTAAAAATTGTTCTGGCTTTTCCAAGTGTTATCATTGCAGTGGGCGGCTGTTTCTGTTCAACAGTCCAAAACACGTCAAATAAAGCTTGCGCATCCTTAATAATATGTGCCTCACACAGCTCCCAGGCATGAATGAAGGCTTCCTGTAGTGAATTAATGTGTTTTTGTAAGAAAAATATTCATATTTCAAACGTAATTAGCACTTCTCTCTCTCTTCATCTAATTGTCATAAGTGAAAGGCGTTCTAGCGGATGACACAGGACGTCGTGTAGCGTGATTAGTGACGAAAGCAGAGCCAGTATGTTAATAATAGGCATGTTACACAGCTAGTTTATAGGGAGAATTGGTCCATATACAAAAGTGTTACCATGATTCAATTTATTGATCTCAGCTGTGTAGTGTAGCCGATATTTTAGAGGGAAAAAAAAGTTTCAGTAAAATGCTAGTGTGAAATTATATTCAAAGGGTGGAAGTTGGTAGGAAGTGAACAGGATGAGTGACAGGAGTGATTCAGATATGAGGTCAAGCAGGTGCTGAAGTCTATCAGCCACACACATACAAATACACACAAGTGTGTGTTTCCTGCAGGGTGAAGTCGACACGTCCTGCCTCATTACTCTGGCTCTGTATGTGTCTGACAACTGCTGTTATCCGCTTTCCCTCCCCACACACAAACACACACACACACACACACATAGTACCTGGAGCCATATTAATAGACCTTGGACAGATTGTCCGTGATGCAGACAGGTGGAAAGAGAAGTACAGCTTCCTAGATGAGTTCAGGCGGCTTGTGTGTTGATCGGTGAATCCCACAAATTCTGTCCAGAATGTTTCTGGCTCATATTTCTCCTAAAATCACGGTGATTGTATATTTTATATAGATAACCCTTAATCTATATATGAATACTAAATAAATGTAATCTTGATGCGAAATATCTTTTTTTGTGTGTGTGTGTGTGCGCTAAAATATAACATGTTCAAATTTATTTGTATAGCGCTTTTTACAATACAAATTGTTACAAAGCAACTTTACAGAAAATTATGTTAATTATGTTTCAATAACCTTGAAACGTTATTTAATTTACCGTTATATTTTGAATCTGCGTCTGTAAAGCCAGCCCGATCTCACTGCAATTTGTACATATTTACCTAAGTGGCTAATTCGTATGAATTCGTACGACCACAATCGAACAATTAATAAAATATTTGACAAATCGTACGTATTTTACGAACTGCACAATTTGAATTTAATTTGTACGAATGACCTACACCCAACCCCGCCCATAAACCAACCTAACACTGGGGTTTACACAAATCGTATAAAATTGTATGAGTAAGTTCATACAAATTCGTACGAATTAGCCACCTGGTAAATTAGGTACGAATTGGTCATGAGATAACGCTTGTAAAACAGATCTGTGTCAATGTGAGCAACAACATTGAACGATTCTCTTTTAATATGATCATTTGTGTTGTGTTTGGTGCTCGTTTAAAGTTTAACGTAATTTGACATTACAACGTGCAAGTTCATCCACTGTGAATACCATAAAGCGACGTCTACAGAACCTTCTCATTTAGTCATTCATTTTTGATGGAATATGTTTTTTGTTTCAACTTCAAAGTCTGACTTGAGCTTCATTTCTATTAGTGTTTGCCTCGCTGTAACAGAGGTTAGACCTGAGCAACCTTCGGCGTGACTCTGGAAATGAATCAGGCCCCATTACACAGTCTTAATTCAAAGACAATTTTGAGATCAAACAAACTTAAATAACTCCTCGTGGGGCACAAGAGAAGACTGCAGAAATTGCTTGTGTTTCGCGGTCACCTGAGGTGAAAAACTGCAAAAATGAAATGGAGTTTAAACGTAAGCATGGCACCGACAGAGATTATTGCATCTGGGGGGAAGACTTTGATGTCCCGCTGCTCTGAAAAACTGACAACACAGACTGCTGGGAATTCTGACCTGTAGCGAGGTTGACGCAGATCTGTGCGTTAGAAGCAGCTGTTTATCTTTAAGAGGCTCTCAGGGGGATTCTGGGAGAGTGACAGTGTTATTTATTGCAGAGATTGTTTCTGGAGATGTTTCTATAGTCATGCATGAGTTATCGTTGCTTGTTTTTAAGGTTGGTCATGTGAACAAGATTCATATCAGAGCGGCTGACCCATGCGAATCAGTTCAAGCCGTCTTGAGAGTAATTCATCACAAACACTGGATTTGCCCAGTGATGCTTTATCCTTGTTTCTTTTCAACTTTTTCCGAAATGTTTAGTTTTATGAGTTTTGGGGATCATAAATGCAACCCTAAGGTTGGGTTCGTTTCACAATGTTTGATTGCTTCAGAAGTTAGTCGGACACTTCACCAGACTTTCTTTTTTGATATTGCAATCACCATAATCGTTCCTGCCTAGTTAGCCGCCATTGTGCAGTTTTTATTCTCTACTTGAACATTATTTCTCTTGTTTCAAGCAATTTCTGTCATTGTTTTGAACATTCGTCTTTCTCTGCTCAAATAAAAAAAAAAAAAAAAATCCTTTCTCTGTAAATCAGACGTTTTGAATGTCCTTTCAGTTCTAGAATTGGAATATTCTGCCTTTTTCATTACAAAGGTTTTGAACATTCTCTTTATTCAAACATTTTTTTTCCTCCTGTTTCAAGCACTTAAAACTTTTTTCTCTCTGAATTCAAGTCGTATGATCCTTTTGCCTCAATTAGAACATTTTCAATGTCTCAAATTTTGCATTCTTTAGTCTAATAATTTGAGTCTCCAGATCTTTCTTCAGCAGTTTTGAAAGTTAATTTCTCCAAATTCTGCCATTTGATCATTATCTCGGTTTATTAAAGCCTTTTCCAAATTTTTTTTTTCAATCTGAACAATAAGCAAAAATGGATCTCTTTTTGAATGTTTACTACCTAATAATTACAATATCATGAACCATATTTTTTTTATGTCCCTTTCAATATTTTTTTCTATTTTAACATCTTAAAATATTGTTTCTCCTTATTTGAATGTGCTTGAATCAAACATCTTGAACATTTATTTACAGTATCTGAACTGGCATGTTTTGATCAGTTCTCTTGATTCAAATGTCATAGCCATCCTTTCCTCTGATTAAATACATTTAGATATGAATCACATTCTTTAGGTTTCCTGATAACCGTTACAGCGCACCTCATTAGGTTTAGAGAAACAGTGACTCTCTCTCTCTCTCTCTCTTGCTGGCTTTGCCCATAATTTATTCTGTCCTCTCATCCACTGCCGCATTGTCTAGCATTTTATTTCTTTTCCTTCATTCTCTTTCTCCTCTCGTTCACCGTTTTCTCCTTAAAACTGAAGCTCCTCTGCCATCCTCTGAACTAAATTGTCTGTTTTTTGGATGTGAGAGTCGTCTCCGTCCACAGCTGCAGAGTCTCCGCAGAGGACACTTGGCATCGGCCTGGGTGCTGATATCGGCAGCTTTCCAGATCACTAAAGCATACACTAGTAGGGTACTGAGGACTGGGTTTAGTATGCAGAGCGTTAAATAAGAGCTGCACCGTCAAACCAGCTGTGATACTAGTTTACAGTGTTTGGCAGAAACTGTTTTATTAATATGTAATTTACTTGGTTAATTTGTTCATGGGATCTCTTTAAAAATCTCATTATTTATCATAGGTAGCACTTACTTACATGAAAACTAGTTTTTACAGTATATATGTTCCTGTGGCTCAAGTGGTAGAGCATTGTGTTAGCAGTGCAAGGTTGTGGGTTCGATTCCCAGGGAACACATATTAGGCAAAAAATGTTAGACTGAATGCACTGTAAGTCACTTGGGATAATAGTGTTTGCTAAATGCATTAAAAAATCATTTTAAGTTTAATATAATATTGGATAAGTAGAGTTTAGGATCAGATTTCAAAGATATCTGAATTTGGGATAAGCTTGACCAACTATTCCGCCAAAATTCAATAATGATTTCAGCAGGAACTCTTATTTGCAATCAAACTGCTATCACTCAAAAAAATTCTAGGTCTCTATTCTTGCAGCACAACAACGATCAAAACATTGTGTGTGTATTTGTTAGGAATGAAAGATTGAAGTCAGTCAAAAACAAACTTGAACAGACGCGGGATGGAAAATTTAAGTCATATTTGAAAAGACCAAGAAATCAAACTTCATCAAATTCAATTTCCCTCAAGAAGGACAGCGTCTTTCATTTAGGCAAGAAGTGCCTTGCTTTCGCCGGAGAAATCAATGAGCTATCGTTGTAATGTTTGCCATTTCGTTCCAAATTGGAAGGAGCTGTATTGCTGTTGTGCTTTCTGCTTTCCCTTTGTTCACCGTGAAATAAACCACTCTAGACCCCATCAAGGCTACAGTAATTTAGGCTGCAAACGATTTTCCCCATAAAATGCAATCTCAGTTGTGGCTCTGTCATGGTTCTGCTCTTTGAGTCTCTTCCTAAACCCACTGGCCATCTGCTAGAGTTGACTATGACTCAGCTAGCAGATTAATAACTCGATTGCCATTACTTTGATCATACAATTTCTGCAATGTAGGGTAGAGTTTTTAACACCCGTTCTGTTTTGTACCAAGACAAACCTTCTCTTATTGTTTTTTACTGTTAAAATAAATTTTTTTCTTCTTTGCATCCCAGTGTAATGTTGTGTAAAGAATGCAACTCTTATGGGTCATTTGGTGCCTTTTAACCGTTATAGAAGGTTCACTTTTCCTCTTACAGCACTGAACCATTTTATACACAATTGAAAGCACTGCTTTTTATTTATCTTTAGAAAATTGCACCAACCCTTTAAGATATTTTTCAATCCTCACCAATATGATGGAATGTTTTCCAATCTTTTAGCCTCCTTCAGCATCAAAATGAATAATTTTTTCCTCCACAGCAGCAAACCACCTGGAGTTATTTTCCAGAAGAAAAAAATAATAATAATAATAAAAATCGCTTGAATTCATTCTGAGTTCGTAATAAATTGGTCTTTGGCGGCGAGCTGCAGACCAAGTTGGACCAAAGACTAATTTGCGTCTTCATCTGGGTGTTGATGTAGCTCAGCGTGTGACTGTCCCCACAGCAGAGCCACATCCGCTTTGATGAAGACGCTTGTAAAGAAGCGTCTGTGACTGTTGAACATGTGGGTGTGCGGTGACGAACAGCCACTGGGGTCCCATGCCAACATCAACCTCCTCCAAAATATGACAAGATTGAAAAATCATTGCTATTCCTTCTGCCTAAGCCCTGAAAGCCACAAAAATACTTGCTTCATCACATGTATATAAAAACCAATTCTAAATTTGAAACCAATAAATAGAATTTTCAATTATAAAACTGTATGTTCCGAATCTAATTCAAATAATTAATACCAATTGGTAACCTAAAAAGAACACACATACAATATTACTTTAATGCCATTGAATGCTTAATATAGGAGCCAAAACAAATCTTTTTGTCAAATCAAAACGTACCTGTAGTTTATGTGCCACTACAGTTTAAATAGCGTTCACGATAGCATACATCACGATCTGTTTTCCCTCTGAAATTACGTTTTAATTGTATCGTGAGCCTCAATTTTCCTTGAACATTAAATAGCTCTTCTTGGCACGCATTTGATGCGACTTTGAAATGAAATGGCAAATGGGAATCGTAACACCTCCACTGTAATTAATTTGTGACATTCATAGCTCCTTGCGTATCTGTTTCTCAGTAAAACAGATGAGGACAAGGACACACACACAGTGAATGTCCACAGATCCACCCACCAGCGTTAGCTCCAGATAAGACCGAACACATCCGGGTGTTTACGGGTTTATTTTGGCACCGCATTCTGGTCGGTACTGTCCTCTGTTATGTACACATTTGGACAAGAGCCTTTGTGAGGCTTCTCAGAGCCCGCAAAGTGTTATTGACATTGAACACATTGTTAAGGTAAGTGGGCCATGACCTGTGGGCACCATGCCCATTTTCCCTGCTTGACTAACAGCCCGATCTTCACGATATGCCCACTTAGAGACTAACAGGGATGGAGAGTGTAATTACTGGTCTGAATGATGCATTATACAACCGGCAATTAAAAACTGCGTCTTATCTTTATGTAAAAATGCATTGTAGTAGTGTGAATATGCTGACATCAACATGAGTGTTTGTGTGATAGATGCTATTTTTGATGATTGCGTAAACAGAGACTCGCTGTACATACAAAACTCATTTAAAGGGGAAAAATGGCCAGCTGCTATTTCAGTTTTTGAATGCATGTTTATTTTCAGAAGACATAGTGATAAATTTGAAATATATTTCATATAGCCCTACATATTTTCGCCTATATGAATGCAAGGACTAAATTTAGATCACTACTGTTATAGACTATCAAATAGTTAAAGGCTTAAAATAAAAAGAACATTTTATCCACAGCAACAGGAAAGTTCAGTGAAGTAACAGGCAGCAGAGGACGAGCGCGCTCACAGAGCTGAAGGGAGAGCTGTGCGCGCGCAGGGGCTATGAGGTTGCCGAAACGAGCTGTGAATTAATTCGACTGAATTTAAGAAATTGAATTTGAGGTGCACAACAGATTAACTGTATGACATAGGAGCGAACGAGTGCGTGACGCGGAGAAAATGTGGCGAGGCGTGCGTTTCTGGCAACAGTTGAGACAGTTACACCGGCTGTATTTCGCTTCCCTGAGAGGAAACCTGCATCTGAAATAATATTTTACCGTCCTAATTTACTACAGCACTGTACTTCGACCTGTTTTGGCGTGACTGCGGATTTGTTTCCCCACGCAGAACGCCTCAGGAACAGAAACGCGCGATGTTTATCCGTTCTGGCGAGCTTTGGCGCGTTTAACGGGTCTCTTCCGAGATAAACCTGCGCGTTAAAGGACTCAGACCTACTCCAAGATGTGCCAAAGCGACACCCCGCCGAAACAGCGCGCTGAAGGATCTCTAAAGGAAGCTGGAAAGCTTTTCTTGAAGCACACGACCTTTCACGGCTTGAGACACGTCTTTCTGAGCGGCTCGTACCCGCGCAGAGTCGCGTGGCTGCTGGCGTTCCTGACGGCGTTAGCACTGCTCTTCACCTGGTCCTCTAACCGGGTCCGGTACCTGCTCTCGTCGCCGGTGTACACCAGGGCGCAGATGGTTTACGCGAAACGCCTCGTATTCCCCGCCGTGACGATCTGCAACCAGAACATCATACTGCCGCGTCGCATGAAGAAACCGGACATCTTCAGCGCGGGACGCTGGCTTGGGATCTTCGGAAAGAACTGGCAGGTGTCCCCCGCGGTCCGAGAGGCGCTTACATCGCACAATGAGCCTCCCTGGTCCCCTTTCTCCCGCATACTGGAATTCAACCACTTTCTGCCCCCTCCTCGTGACTCCCAGCCCTCCATGAGGCAGTTACTGGACCGTCTGGGGCACCAGCTCGAGGAGATGCTGCTTTACTGTCGATTTCAAGGCCAGATGTGCGGACCCCGCAACTTCAGCACTGTAAGTTTGTGTGCATTTAATTGCACTTTAACATAGGATTCAACAGTTGTTAGAGATGTAAATCTCTCTTTTGCACTTCTTTAATGAGAAGTTACTCTTTGTTTGCCATTGCATGCTGCCATTTACTGCAGGATGCAGATGTGTCCTTTGTGCACCATGCACACATTTGAATCAGTTTTGTCTAATTTGAAGCCAACTTTAAAAGTATGTGCATTTATATGCTGATACTGTGTGGAATAGGCCTGCTATATATCCCTCAACGCACTGCTTCTTCACCACCCATTCCCAATTGGACTTATTAAATGCAATTAATTTCAGCTGCAATACCAATCTCTCTTTTTGACTCTGCATTGACTTCAGTTATGCACAGTATACACTGAATATTGCCTACTACTTTTAAAAATAGCAAGTGTAGCCTTTGGGATTGTCCCGTTAATACTGTTGCTGTATTTAGGCTGACATATGTACATCATACAAAATGTGAAATGTACATTTGTCCTGAATGTGCAGTATGCAAGAGCACACTGTAGTGAATAATGGATCACCCACCGTGTAATGCACTTGACCTTTTAATTTCCAGTGAGACAAATGAACAGGAAAGCTCCATTGACTGCATTCTAAACATCTCCAGATGGATTTTTTTTTAAATAAATCAACTTGCTTTTTCTTTTTTTAAACCATTGGCTGGATTTTACATAAAATAAATAGGTCACGTGACAATGTATGATATTTATCATTGCACTCTTTATCATGCTGCTGCACTAACATGGCCTTGGTCTTGACCCCATTTATCCAGAATGACAAATGCTTTGTGTAATCACATTTATGTCGGTAAACAAACACAATGGCGGTTTAATGTCATGTTGAACAGATCCAGCAATGTGACTCCCGGGATATCGAGCTTGATATATTGCATCACGAGTTGCGCGGCATCCCAAGAGCCTTATCTGCAATCTCCCCGCGTCCAGGTCTCACGTAATTTAACTAAATGTATGCACTGCGTTGCATTTGCCTGTAGAAATTATGATCTGTCATTTTGTGGAAGGCAATGCCCCGTGAATGTCTTTATTCTTTATTCTGCATAATAGTCGCATCGCTGGGACGGGAGTTTTAGAAGAACAAACGATGAGGACCGTCAAGGTGTGTGTTGGGGACATTCTGACGGGATTTATGCGACTCGTTTCTTTTTAACACTTGGGCTTGCATTATTTATTTTTTTAGGGAAATTGCCGGTGTTCAGCATGAGTCATTTGGCTGTTGGGCTGGAAGCACTTTGACTTGATTTGTGGTTTAGCATCAATGCAGCTACTGTGCTGGAAGGTCACTTTCCCTGTGGGCTTGTTTCGGTTTAGTCAATACACACACCTCGCTTCAAACATCTACCATTTAGACACCCAACTCTTTCTCGGTAATTCCACTTTTTCTATCCCCCCCGTTCACACATGAGCAGAGTCACTTTGTCTAATTCAATTGCAGCACCTTTGCATGAGCGGAAAGCTGCCAAGTCAGTCTCAAGGGTCTATACAGATCCACTTTTATTGAAATAACATCTATCTTGTACGATCAGCCCACCGGAGTTTGAGATAGAAGAGTAAGTCGAGCTTGAAGTAAACTGTAATTATCCTAACCCAGTTCTCAAGCACTCCGCATCTCTTCTCAAAGTAAAAGGACAATGTATTATTTAATATTACTCATCGTCCCTTTATTGGTTCGTCTACCTTGAGATGAAACATGGTATGGAAATGTTAAAGTATTACACAGTCCATTTCTTGAATCATTCATGGTGTTTGTTCTTCCTTATAATTTCTGACATGTCCTCAGTTGAATATTTAATATAAAAAGTGTTCTCGGTTGTTTCAAATGAGAGGGAATTTGAATGAGGATTGACATCTCAAGGAAAAAAGTTACTTGTCTGCTGCATGTAGATAAGATCGCAATGAGAATCAATGAGCCTTTGCTTGCTCCAAAAGCTGGAGTCCAGCGTGGAGACCGATTTGAGAGATTGAACAGAGACGACATTGAGAGATTGGAGCCCGTGTTCCTGTCCACAGGCAGGCCACTGACAGATGAACCCCTTTAGCAGGCCTGGTGGTCTTAAATTGGCCCTATTACCTCTCCATTACATCACAGAGTCTGCTGTCGATGTGTGCGGCTTGCTGTCAATAGAGGAAGCGGTATTGATTTTTGCGGCCGAATCAAGTTGAGGCACACCCTGTGGCCATCTTTGTGCCAGTATTGATCGCTGTCAGACCGGGACCACCGATCTTTCAAACATGACAAACACTCACTCACAAAATCCAGTGGATTTCTCTGTTTATCCTCTGAGATCAACCACACACACACACACACAACACACACAGCTACCGGGAGAGCACAGGCTCTTCTTACTGAAGCCTGAACTTTTTATGTCTGGATGCCTTAAGGAAAAATGCATCCATAAATCAAAATTCTGTTTTCGTTTACTGACTCTAATGCGGTTCCAAAACCCCAAAATGACTTACACCATACAATACGTCTTTTCCACTATACTCTAAGTCTTTTAAAGTCATAAGATGGGGTTGTGTGCCATATGATGACCATAAATGATTATTTAATTCCTTTTAAGCTTACATTTTTGTCTGTCAATGCTAATTTATATCGCAACATGAGCAGAGTGCATTTTCACGAATTAAGCCAGATGTGGATCATGAAAGCAGGCGACATGTTCGACTCGACTTTGGCTTCAGTGTTCTTGTATAATTTCATCGTTTTCCAGTTCGGCGGCATTGATCTGATCCGTCATGACAGCGCGAAGCTACGTACATCTGGAGCCACCAGCCACGGCAAAACGGCCCGAGTTGTGCAGCTTATTAGACACGCAAGCTTTGCGATCAAAGTCCTTTGACAACTCCGACAAAGGGCTTCAGCTTGCTAGGAGTTGGACATGGTGCGCAGGGAGCCCTCGAGCGGCCGGCACGGTGCCATTTGGGTCTCAGTGAATTATTCATTTCCGAAGGCGCTACTGTCAGTGTGCTGATCTTGATCGGTAGTGATGGGTATATCTGTCACGCTCGCGAGACAGTGGAGCCACATCTTCTTCAGCAGTCTTCCTCCTATCACGCTGGAGTGGAAGCTAATAGTGACGTATCGTCTTCTATTTCCAGCCCTGCTGCGTAAGGTGGATTGTGAAATTGCTTTGTGGAGTTGCAGGCATGCAGGAGAAAGCATTAAATAAATAAATAATGGCTTTTTCGTGTCTCAGGTCGCACACGGAAGAACAATGTGGAATTCAAAAATCATCCGTCAGCGTTTTCGCGCACTTCATATTTCATGATAGACTTTTGCATCCGTCTATTTATACCCCCATTCTGTGTAAAAAAAAAAAAAAAAAAAATGTTGGTTTTTAGGAGGTGATATTAAAAAACTGGCACCTGTAACAGGCACCTTTTACAATAATCGCTTACGAATTTTGTTAGACATATGCTAATTTATATAAAGTGTTTTAGCGATATTTCCTGACTCCAGGTCCACCCAATGTCCAAAAATCACCAAGTACCAAATATATATTTTGTAGGGTAAACTAAAAGGTTAGTAGTGGTTCAATGGATCACAGTTCGTTACAGATCATTGTTGGATTTCAATATAACTGTTAAATCTACTAGCCTCACTAAGAAAGTTACAATATGATTAAAGACAAGTGAACAGCCAATAAAAATAAGAACAAAAACACAAATTGCAGGCATAGATGAATACAACAGAACAATGTTACAAATAAAATGACGCCAGTGTTTACTGTGTAAATTAAATCTAGATTAATCTTTTTCAAAGCTGTGTTTTGTTGTTCGGTTAACATTAGTGACAGCGGCAGGTATTTATAGGCTGCTGTCCTTTTAAGACCAGATGCACAGATCCAATAAGATGATATACACTTTTAATATCTGTTCTCATTCCCTTAAAGTCCCCTGTAGTCAAATAATTGATCCCTTAAAACTTATCTTTGATGTATGTGTCTGTCCAAATGAAAGGAGATGCGAAAGAGGATCAGTATGCAAACATTACAATGCATGCACTATTACAGAAAACTATTAATGAAGAATAAATATATTGAAGCATTTGTCATCTTTATTCATTCATTCAAATACTAATGTTTAATATAAACCTGTGTAATAGTAACTTTAATCTACATTATTACATTACATTATTCATTGTTCCTTTATATCAATACCATTTGCACAAATAATACGCTTTCATTATCATAAAATACTATTTAATAGATATTCTCAATTGATGTTGGCATATATGGAAATCAGTTAAGCCCTGAATGCATATTTTTAATTTAATGCTGTGCGCATAATATTTATCTCGTTCTTAATCAGATGTGACCATTTCTGGTGTCTGGTTTTATTTTCAAAGTGGTCACTGAATAAGGCTGTAAGTCGTCCGCTCCTCCCCTGTGATTCCTGTCCCGTCTCTGAACCGAGTCTGACAGCGTCCTGGGAGATCAGAGCGCCTCGCTCCCTCTTCAAACTCCCCCTCAGCGGCCACAAAGTTTTAAAGGCGTTTCATTTTTCATAAAGTCCCGTTACAAAGGGGCAGAAATGATAATGTATTATTGATGTCTTCAGCCCCGGAGGAGACAGCTCTCTATTAAAGCAGCAGAGGCTCACATAAGACGCCTGATGACACGCATCGGCCCAGCTTTGACACAGCTTGGTGCTCTTTTCCAATGCATTATTAGACATGTTGTTTGGACATTTGTCTCTCATTTATGAGTTAGCAATCTGTTCAAAACTCCCGAACACAAGGTAGTTCAAGACAAGCACACCTTTTTATAAATTCAGACAAATAAACACACGCGTTTCTGTCCTCAAAACAACTGTAAAAATACTCCAGTCAGACATGTACAGTGTGTTCCTGGCTAATTTCCCGGCGTGTAAAGCCTTTCGGCTATTGTAAATCCTTTCTAAAGCACCGTTAGCATACAAAGGTTCTCGGGAAGGCCCATTCTTTCAAAATAACACGCAGTTATCTGTGCTCAATGGACCGATGGCCTCAGCGAGGAGACGTCTTTGTGAAGTTTCTCAGAAAGACTGTACTAGCATCGACTCGCTTGTGTCCCAAGGTCAACGCGGCCCTAGCCAACGACGCCGTGTTGCCACAGTTACCGCAGCAACTCTCTCGTCTTGACAACAGCCTCGCTTCGCTTTGCTAAACGCTTCAGACGCTGTTATCTCATCAGGAGCCGTTCAGATGCAGAAGAAGCGCCGGAGCACTTATTGTTGGTAATGGCATGAGGGAACAATTATTCGGAGGCTTTTAACTATGTTTGTCTGGAAGAGGCAAGAGCTTTTAAAAACAATATAGCGGATGCTTCCTTTTCGCAAACGACTCGTTAATGCCCCAAAATTGTGGTTTAGGTTAGCAATAAACAATGATGTCCGGTGCCTTGATTCTTTTACTGCGTGATTCATTGAAATGCGTCAGTGTTAAAAAATGGACGTTGTTGACTAATGTGCGTCTAGAAACTCAGTCTCAGAAGAGAATCTGTATCTCTTTTATTTGTATTTTCTTGCTGTCTTTGCCAGGATGTGTGTGTATACAAGCGCTCCATCTGTGAATCAGTGCATGTGCATTGGCTGAATCAGCCATTCGTCTGTCTGTCTGTCTGTCTTCAGACTTTCATCACACGCCATCTGATATCTGACACCTCCTTCATTGGCTTTGAAAGGTTTCTCTCTCAAAGAGAAAGAGGTAAAGATGGCTGTCTGTATCCAGACACATGTTGCATGTATTCATTCCCTGGAGAGCGCGCTGTCATTTTTCTAACGTCACTAGGCTCTCTAAAGACGTGGCCTTTTCATTTCCTTTACATTGAATTTTTCTCTCATTTGTCCGTGATGGTAATCGGGCTCTCCTGCAGCGAGGAGCAGTTGTGTTTCTGAGGCGCCGTGCTCTCCATATCCTGCTGACTGTGATCTGATTAGACATCCATTAGTTCAGTTTCAATTAAGAGCGGCTGGATGAGCCCCTCCTGCCCCAGTCTAGATCACGTCATGCGCTAGAATTAATCAAACCGTTTCCTGAAACCTGATTTGAAAGACTTTGATTTCAGCCGGAAGCGCACCTGGGTCGTTCCTGTTCAAGAACCTTTGAACTTGAAGGAATATAGTTGTGTTTATATAAGGAGATATTTCTTAGATAATCACTTGATGTATTAATGTTAGTGTTATAAATAGAAAAGCTTTAAACATGCCTTATTTAAATGTTTATCGCCTGCTTAAGCCATCTAAAATATTTTCTTTCTTTTTTTTACATTTTTATGTATTTAGCAGATGCTTTTTTCCAAAGTGCATTCAGAATATACTTTGTTTTACCTAACGTGTTTCCTGGGAATCGAACCCACAACCTTTTGCACAGCTAACGCAATGTTCTACCACTGAGCCACAGAAAAAAAAAATCATTTAGTGTTTTTCTGTTTTCTTTTTTTTTCCAGATCTTCACACGCTATGGAAAGTGCTACACCTTCAACTCTGGGCAGGATGGCCGGCCGCTGCTGATCACCATGAAGGGAGGGATGGGAAATGGGCTGGAGCTGATGCTGGATATCCAGCAGGACGAGTATCTGCCCGTGTGGGGCGAGACTGGTACGTCTCATTAACCCGAGTAACCTCATGTGTCTTCTCAGTTTTAGATGAGATCCCACATTATTAACCAGCCCGAATGCGAACCGTTCCTTTGTGTCTGTTTTTATTTCTCCTAAAGAACTGATACTTGCATTGCACTTAACTGGATTCGTTCAGTCTCCTGAGGAATGACACATCTTTTTCAGATCCCGATCCAGCATATCTCTAGTTTTACTCTAGTTTTACTCTCCTTATTCCTAAAATCAACCAACATTAGAAACTATTGGGATTCCACCAACCGAGCCGTCTAAATGTCAGTAATCTGCTCATGAGGGTTTAGTTCAGGATTATTCAGTGTTTTTCTAGACTGGCTCTAATATTAATCAACAGGTTAAACAGGGCATAGACACTTTTTAGTAGCATGTTAACTGAAATAGCAACTGATTTGAAATGCTCAATTCAACTCTAGATCAATTCTAATACAATTTGATGTTGGCACACATATAGGCTAATAAGATGTTTAGATTAGATTAAACCCCTTGTCTTGACTCATCCACCACATTGAATGTTTTTTCTCTGGTCTAATTGTAGTTTATTATGGAATTGCAACCATGATATACCAAAATGAGGTATTTTAGAAGGCAACAATTATGTCTACGATGCATTAAAATGCTGAATAGGGAGCTCACTTGGTTTTGTAGCGTAGCTGTAGACCAATATAAAAAGCAGGTCAACACTCACCACAACAGTTTATCAGACCGAGCCAAAAAAACTGAACGAGCACATCACTGCAGTAAACAACAACGGCAGCCATTGGTCATGTTTGCCAGCAGAAGGTCACAATGCTGCGAGGAGAAAACGTCTGTGACCTTTCCGCTAAAGTTCAATCTGTTTTTAGCACTCAAAATGCAGAAAGGTGACGTCAGGCCATGTCCCCCATCGATCAGAAAACGACAAATACACAAGCGCACGTCACAGCTGCATCCCAATTACAAGTGATGTGATGCGTCCAGGATAGAAAGTGAACCTCACTCGCCTCTGTCTCTCAGCGGGACCAGTTTAACCTCTCTCTGCCTCCGTAATTGAAAAGCGAGAAGGGGGTTGATGGGAAACCCTGCGCACCTGCCTGTGTCACCGCCCGACATTTACCGAGATTGTTTTCATAATGCTGTGATTTCCAGAGGAGCTCTGCTCGCGCTCCTTCAAATGTCTCCAACCGCCAGGTGCTCTCGAAGGCCTCTGATATCTAATCACATCCTCCGAGCAGCGCTCCGGTTACACGGGTGAACGCGGCCCTCAAATCTCTTCCACAGCTGACTGGATTTCGCTGTAATTACAGAGCAGCTGTCTCAAAGTCTTGACAACGCCAGACTCCTCCAGAAGCTCTGCACTGTTTCTCTCTAAGGCTTTCCACACTGTGCTTAACCCTGGGTTAACATCTCTTTAACCCATGTGTCACACCTTTGAAAGAGGGTTAGTGTTAGCATTTGACCCTGGGTTATAAAGCCGCGCTTACCCTGAATTACATACCAAAGTGGTAGAACATGAAATGTAAGACTTTAAAAGAAAGGTATAAAAGCAAATAAATCAACATTTTTAACATGTTCTCAGATTTTCATCTCTGTACCAATGCAAATAAGAACAAAAGTCCAGAGTTTAGTGTTAAATCCAGAAGCCATACTAGTCGGGATTAAATGATAAACCTGGGGCTTGTGTCAAAAAACAAGTTTCCCAAATCAGCCAAGGTTATTTCAGTTAGTCTGAGCGCTGTATGATGCCCTAGATGATCTGCTAATGTACAATTCCCGAAACTGGCATCTTTGAGTTTTCTCATGTTGTTCTGTTTGTGTGTTGATTATCATTAAGCAGATGTTTTAAAAGTGAAAATGGTGATTAAGCAGGTGGGAGACATCCGTAATGCCTCTGTGTGCTCATATAGGAACGTGCTTGGGAACTGCATCTGTAACAATAGTCATTAGTAGTGTCACATTTGGACCGCTCTGTGGACTACATGGAAATCCAGCGGGCTGAGGAAGAAGGCCAGTGTTTAGACCGTAATATACTGATTTGAAGTATTTAAATGTCATTGGGTAGCGTCAAACGCAGTCTATAATCTGCGCTGACGCTGATGTTTGCTCAGCTGTCCATAGAGACACGTCTCAAAACCTGAGGATTATTCCTGTTTACAGACGTCAAGCTGTTTGAAACGCCTTGGGACTAGTATATGAAGATCTCGCTTCCTGTCAGTGTCACTGTTTTAATGTTTGGTTCTGATGTCTTTTCGTTTTGAATATTGTTGATTTCCTGTTGTGCGTATAATACGTCTGCAGATGTCTCTTGTTAAGAACCAAATGTTTGAACTTGACCTCATTTGTTGCATTTTTCACAAACCATTACTTGTTTGAATGGTTATGCACCATTTGTATTCATAATCTTATGCACCGTTTGTATTCATATTCAAGGTGGGACATTATTAATTCCTATCTGAGACTTGGGGGCCAAGTAGGAAGATATCATAAAAGAAAGAAAATGGTGATGGTATAGGCTTGCATTTGAGTAGGTGTACAATTATCAATGAAACGATTCACATTTACTTCAAATCTTATCATCATGGGGGAGAAACTTTTACTGTTGAATTTATTTTGCACTTGGCTATATTTGAAAAACTAATATTTAGTCATCTCTTCTTTAAAGTTGAACTTGTGTGTAGCATTATTGCATTGATTTATTCTTATATTCATTTTAAGTTGAGTATTTTCAGTTTTTGGGTTCTTAGTTAAGATCAATTTGGTTTGATTAGTGGTGTTTGCTGAGAAATGTGTTATTACAGTGGCTCTAATTTGAAATTGGTGAATAAGCACCAATGTTCACTCATTGTAAAGAAAGCACATTTTTCCTTCATCCACTGTAATGCTCTTTTTTTTTTTTTACTTTGTCACTGGAAAAGACTCTTGGGTTCAGCTTGAGTCTGTTGATACTGTGATATAAGCTGAAAGCACAGCTCATGTGTTCTGATATCATCCGTTCCTCTGAGACTCCTGCATTAAGCGCATGTCCCAGTCTCCACGTCTCGTCTTATCTCTCACAGATGAGACGTCTTTCGAGGCGGGAATCAAAGTCCAGATCCACACGCAGGATGAACCTCCTTTCATCGATCAGCTGGGATTCGGAGTGGCTCCAGGCTTCCAGACGTTCGTCTCCTGCCAAGAACAGCGGGTACCAAATCATTGTTCTTTTTAGTCAATTTCTTTGGTGCTGGACTCATCTCAAAATGTACAAGACTGCCATTGTGTCAGTATGTTGGCTAGGCTAAGTGCTAGGTTTTGATTGTTTCGAATGCTTTAATGTGGAGTAACACGACTACATTTCTGAATGTTCGGACTGATACTGTAACATTATTTTGATGCACATTTTCAACATGAATTTTCTTCAGTGGAATGCAGAAAAATCACATTTTCTATACATGTAATTTATTTAACAGTTCTTTCAGGTCCTTGAATCTGATTGGCTGATAAGAGTGTGATGATTGTAGTAGTAACATAAATCTCTATACTGATTAAACATCAGATATAATTTGTTTTGGGTAAATCTAACGGCCAGTCTTTGGTCTCATAAATATATTATTTGTTGCAAAGCAAAGAGTTTTGGCTTGAGGGCAAAATCACATCACATTATATTTAATGTAACATTAATGCTGCCTTTACTTGGCCTAGCAACTTTTATGATAGCTGTTGTTGTTTATGAAATATTATTAAGAAATAATTTTTAGCAGTATTATAATAATTGTAGTATTTAATCATAGTATTTAGTATTGAGGTGTGAAAGTAATGGTGATTTTAATTACATTATTCTGCCATTCTGTTTTTATGAGTGAATCAGTAGAATCCCTTTTATATTGAAAGAGATTGAAACAAGGAAGTTATTTTTACTTTGAACAACACCCTCTAAGACAAAGTTAACAAATGCATTGTCATCGGAAATCACCCTTAACTGATGAAAGGATGACAAAATCCTATTGACAGATAACGCTTTCCTCAGTGGACATTCAAACGAATGTTTTATTGTGAATATGAGATTGAGCTGAAGAATGAATGCTGTTATGCATGTAATAAGACTCTCTCATAAAACTCTACACAATACAGTGAGCTTTTAATGCAGAAATACAATAAGATTGCATTGAAGCGACTCAATGTTCCTTCGTCACTGATTCTAAAGTGACGTTTTCAAATTATTAACGGAGACTTGGGCTCCGCTGTTAAAACTGTCAAACTGAGATCTGAATCCGTGCCAGAAAGTAGTTCTTCACAAAAGAGGGTTCATATATATAATATTCATTTGTCATGGTAGAAGTAACTGCCTTTAATATTTAAATCGTAAATCATTTGGAATAAATGGACTTTCACGCTTAAGCATTGAGAACGTGTGGTGAAAATCTGCTTATTAGTAATGAACAATGTCAAAAAAAAAGTAAAGTCTCTTTGTCACAAAATAGGCTTCATTTTCACTATTCAGAAAAGTCTTCGTTTATAAATTCGACTTCATTTTCCCTACTCGAAATATAATTTCCTGGTTTTTGTTTGATCTCGGGCTGAGATATGCTGTGGATTCGCCCAAGAAGAAACTTGGTCTCCCACAACCACAAACATGATTTGGTTTTTAAATGAGAGCGAACGGCCGGCACGGGGGTCGACCCTGCTGTCTGGAATGAAAATTATTTATTTATAGGATTCTCCGAATCCATGTTTAATTTCCACGAAGGCCGCATCATGAAATAAAAACAGCAGCTTCGTTCTGTCAGAGAAAGAAACAAGCGAAATCAAGGTGTGTGTGTGTGTGTGTGATCGATAAATAAGAGTCAAAGAGATGATCTGAGTGGATGAAGACAGACAGAAAGCTGGTTGATATGCACAGACGGCTCTCTGCTCGTGTAATTGGAGGTCAGTGCATCTCCCATGTGCAGTGGATTGATTTCAGTAACATTTCCCCTCATTTATTTTCCTCTTACACAAAGATCAAGCCCCAGTCTCTAGGTGCATCCCCGAGATTCAATGTCACTGGCTTTTACATGATTAGCATCCATCTCTGTCTGCGCTCTCAGCATGGGACACACACAGTAAGCTTTCCAGACTGACAACTGTATTTACTACTAGTGTGGAAGATAAAATAATGTTTGTATGTGACAACAAGTCATAATACCATTCCGGTAGGTATTAATTATTTATCCGCCTATCAATAATGCTCTACGTTCACAGAGCAATGCTGTTTTCTTAAAGTGAAGTCGCTGTTCTTTTAAACGCAAACACAACTTTGAGTAAATGAGGCTTTCTATGGAATATGCCAGATTCATTAGTCACTGACATCCGCCTCACGTAATTAATGCTGCATTAGCACTTGTGGAAAGGAGTATTAGTAATGCCGCACAGTCCAGAGTTTGACATTAGCATGCTGCCAAGCTAAAAAGGCAATAGCCTAACAAGCGGAAAAACAAGGACCGTGCTCCGATTTTAGGCAGAAATTGCTATTTTTAATTAGGCTGAACTCTTTTTAATGACTATTTTCCCTACTGAGCTGGTTGCAGTGCATTCTGGGATTGGGTACATGCCAAAACAAGGTATCTTAGGAGGCAGCGTAATAATGCCGTCCGCCTTTCAGGACAGTTTTATCAGCAAGGACCCGTTTAAAAAGCCTTCAGGTTGCCAGCTCGCTAGTTTTCAGGGCAAAGTCAACGTGTCAGATGCTGTCGGTAAAGCTTGCAGTGTTTTGAACCTGGAACGTTCCTCTAAGGTTCCACGATGGACATTTGTAGATAGTGGATTTCGGTTGCGTAAAGCATTAGCTTGCCTTAGCTTTTGTGTTTCTAGCTCGTGTGTGTATTTTTAGTGCATATTTTGCATTTGTTTATGGTGTACGTGTGTGTGTGCATTTCTCAAGCTGATAGTGAGGTGTCTTCAAGGGATTATAGCGTTGTCCAAAACCTAGCGATGTGCCAAATAGCATTCTGTTGCAAATTGGATGCAGAAACATTATGCAGTCTTTTAAAGATACTTGGTTTGGTTGACTGCAGCATTGCATGTATACTAAACAACTCGGCTTATTAGATTAAGGGCCAGTTTTACTAACAGCTTTTGGCGTTAAAATATTACTGTCAGGTTTTATCAAAATCGCGCAGTGATGAATTAGCGCTGAAAAGGCATGGACACAGTTGACTTTTTGAATTTGCATTTGTAAGAGTTTCCCTTTCGGACAGAATTCATGGGGAGGAGAGTATTAAAATGAACCAAGCAACAAGACTAACAATATTGCGCTCGCCAAATGACTGGTATTTGCCCTATGGTATTCAGCCCCCAAGAAAGCATGTATTATACTATTTCGCGCTTGAAATACCTGCAATTATTGTTGCTAGAGGAAGCACCGCAGAGAACAGAGAGCGCGCGGTAGAAGGAAGAGGGTTTTTTCCACACACATTAATTTATTTGGAACGCCAGAAGAACACATTTTATCCAAACATGTCGTTTCCCAAGCCATGTTGTTTTTGATTTGCTCCAGCAGAAACCAGGTCTCCAGGTCTTTTCAACACACTGTGGCTTGTTTTTGTCTTTATTCTTTATTTGAGACCACACTTACACGTTAATGTCAAACTCTGTCGGAAGCCATTGTGATTTGTGTCTCCTATACACTCCATGCCAGGAGCTGTTTTTGCAATATGTTTGAAATAATTATATTTGCAATGAATTCACCTAAGTAATTCAACATGATACTATTGGTATTTCTTTTTCTCTTGTAGCTGACGTATCTCCCTCCTCCATGGGGCGACTGTAAGGCAACCCCCATAGACTCTGATTTCTTCAGCACATACAGTATCACGGCCTGCCGCATCGACTGCGAGACCAGATATCTGGTGGAGAACTGCAACTGCCGCATGGTGCACATGCCCGGTAAACACACACACACACACACATGCATTAATGTATCAACAGAACCAGTTATATGATGTCTGCAGTGTTCTCTTCTGAACACCAACAGACAGAGCAGCAATATTTCTCCTGTAGTGCATAGTTTGGGGTTTTATTCTATAGCCTAATTTGCAATGAAACATATATTTATGAGCTTTTTTGTGCCTTTTATTTTAAGAGGACAGTGTAGAGATGACAGGATTTATTGGAATGGATCAGAAAAGGACCCTGAGGTGGGATTCGAACTCAGGTCACAGAGCACAGTTGTACTATACATTGACGAACTAACCAAGAGGCTATTGGCACCAACAACACCTAAACATTTTCAGTTATTTAATAAATGAACAAATTATTTGCTCATTGGGGTTTGTTTATTCCTTTTCAGAATGAAACGCTTTCGAGCTGTTGCTTTTTAAACCTGTGATCATTTTAAAGCCCTAAAATCTGTTCGGCATGTTGTCTCGCTTGCGTTTTAGTTGCTCGTTTTCGGCTAAGTAAGAGGATTTTAACCTGAGCGAGTAGAAAGGCATAATTTGACGCAGCCCTGTTTGGATCCAGCGCACCCCGCCGAGTTGTGTACGTCCGTTTGAAATACGGCCCTCTGATCATCTGGAAAGACTTTGGATCGGCTACACTATCATCTACTCCGAGACAAAACTGAACGCTCTGGTTATGATCAACACAACCGTCTGCACTGCATGAAAACAACATCGTGACCATCAGGAACATCACAGACAGCATCGTTTCTTCATTATATCTCATTTTAACCACTTTTATTGATTTGAACAGAGCCGTGTTGATAAGCAAACTACATCTTTATTACAAAAGCTTTCTAATATTAGAGTATCGCTGGCTTTCGCGGTCTAGACATGTTTCTCCATTCAGTGTCTCGTTGATTGTATGCGCTCGTTCTCTCACTGCAAGAGTCCTTGAGCTATTAGAGGAAACTTCAAGACCTGAAGAGATACAAGTAATTAAGAGAGGAAATCAGATTTTTGAGATGTTCAGCACTGATAACAACAGCGTGATGGACTGCGACACGTTTTAATTAACAGACAGGCAGGGGCTATTTCATTTCACCTTTAGCTAGAACATTGTGTTCTTGTCTCTCCACCGCACATCTTTTGTTCTTTATCCTCACTCCTCTTTTCTTAGAGGGTAACTCGCACAGAAATACACCCAGCTCTTGTTCCACCCCAAAAACAAAAGCAGATCATAAGAAAATGCATTATGCATGAAGATAATAGAGCCTGTTTTGTATAGTAACTATTATTTGCATCACAATTAAGCAGATTTCTCATCACTTTAATGATTGTGGGCATTTCACCTTAGGGTTTGTTTGTAATCCGCATTATTCTTAATGATGTTTCTCATTAGATTCTCATTACTGTAATAAAGTCACAGAATCCTCTTTTGCCTATTTTTATTGACTTTAGCATAAATGAAAATAAATGTAAAATAACTGCTTTTGTTTGAATATATTTTAGAATGTAATTTATTCCGGTGATTTCAAAGATGAATTTTAGCATCATTACTCCAGTCACATGATCCTAAACAGCTAAATAAATATATATTTTTTAGGTTTCTTTGATGAATAGACAATTGAGAAGAACAGCGTTTATCTGAAATATAAATCTTTTGTAACATTATAAATGACTTCATCACTTTTGATCAATGTAATGCATCCTTGATAACTAAAAAAAGTATTGATTTCTATCATTTCATTATTTAATAAAACATATATAATGATTTTAATGTACTGACTCCAAGCTTTTAGTGTGTGATGATACAAAAGCTTTTTATATCAACTGTTTGTGAATATAGATGATATTAATAATAATAAAAACAAGTGTTTCTTGCATATTAGAATGATTTCTGAAGGATGATGTAACTGAAGACTGGAGTTATATAATGCTGAAAATGTAATTGAATAAATTGATTAAAATTACATCTTAATTTCTTTTAAAATAGAAAGCAGTTATTTTATATAGTAAAAATATTTTAAACATTATTGCTTTTGCTGTATTTTTGATTTAAAATAAATTGCAGGCTTGGCTGGCAGAAAAGAAAAAAAAAACAAACCAAAAATATATATAAACCATACATATAAAAAGTCTTACGGTCCAGAACAATTTTGACTAGTAGTGTGTAAATAAATAAATATTGCTTGAAGATTATAAAACGTATTTTGGGCATTATGATTTGTAATTTTTTACATTGTATGTTTTTGCACCGTGACATTTCTATGGCAAAAATGAACTGTACTACCTAATTTATGCTATTTTATATATATATATATATATATATATATATATATATATATATATATATATATATATATATATATATATATAATTGCCCTGTGCTGTAGATGTCTCTGGGAGTCATCTTTGCTTATATAGGCTGTGTTTCTCTGTCTTTAGGAGATGCTCCATATTGCACTCCGGAGCAGTATAAGGAATGTGCAGATCCGGCTCTAGGTGAGAAATTGGTTTCAGTCTAGAGGCCAGTTCTCCTCACTGAACCCATCCGCTCCTCATTACTGATGTCTGACCCTGAGGCCATGATGGGACGGCACGATTTATGACCCCTTCTAACCTCACCACCCACTTCCCCAGGCCTTTTATACTTCTTCATCTGTCCCGTTGTTCTCCAGCCAGGATTTATTAGATTAAGAGAAATATTCCGCCTTTTTTTCTCTGACTCTAGATTTCCTGGTGGAAAGAGACAATGACTACTGCGTTTGCGACACGCCCTGCAACATGACGCGCTACGGCAAAGAGCTGTCCTTCGTCAAGATCCCCAGCAAAGCCTCCGCTAAATACCTGGCAAAGAAGTTCAACAAGACCGAGCAGTACATTGCGTGAGTTTCACTTAAATGTTGTCGTCTTGAGTTTTGTTGATTTTATAATTCTGTCACATTGCATTCGATATCTCTCTAAATCAGAGATCTCTGTAAACCAAGACACTGAACACCGTTGCTAATCTGACACTGTGCAACTGAAACTTAACAAGTTGAAGTGTGTGCAGACACCTTAAATAATTAGAAAATTATTTATTTTCAAAGGATATTTCATGCAGCTGGCAAATGCATTTTTTTTTTGAGGTCATGTTTTGAAACATAAACCTCAGTGAATCTAAAAATTGTGTTTTCTAATCTGAAGAACTGTCATTTAAGGTTGTTTGTTATGCCCTATACTTGTTTAATTGTCCAGATTGGCAGCTGTTGAGTGCCTCATCAGTAATTAACCAGGATCTTTGTCTTCCCTCGTGCAAGATCCAGACAGCCAATCATCTAAACCGCTTAAAGACCAGACAGCAGCACGGCAGACATGTAACACATCACAGCTTTGACAAACAGGCTAAGAAATGTCAGGAAATGTCTCCACATCCGCAGCCATCTGGAACAACATGCATCCTGATTAAGTTTACAGAGGGAGGTCAAAACAAAGTAGCTGTTCTTAGTTTGCTGGGTATTCTACAGGCACTTACACTAGCTTGGGTTTTCATTTACATAATTAGAGGTAAATATTAAAGTCAGCATGTTTTAATCTATTTGCTTTTGTAAATGAAAGCTGGAAGTAGGATACAGGTGTGCATAATTAATAGGCAGGTTTTCTTTCACAGCTAAAGAGAATTCTTAAAAATGATTAAATGCCCAAGAGAAGACTGCAATACTAATGCAATACTAGAATTTACAACGTTAAGGCATGGCCATTGGACAGCGAAATGCTTATTGATCAGCACAGTCAGTTAGAGAAGAAAAGACACGTTAACTGCATAAGAATTAAGGTGAAGAATTAGGAGTGAAACCATCGGGAACCAAGTGAAATCTCGTTTTTGGATCATTTTATCTGAAAAAGAAAATCTGCCTAATGATTCTCCACACCTGAATATAAGGATTTTCTTTTCACTTCCAGCATTTATGGATAATTATATATCACTTATAAAGGATTAAATGGAAAATGAATAGTAGTTATTAAGATTGATGTGGTTTGGAATTGGTAATATGTGCTTGGAACAAAAAATATGATCAGAATATCCTAACTTTATTAAAATAAAATGAATCTTCTTTTCAGCAGAGGTGTTAACTATTACTTCAGTCGAATTGGGTTGTGCCGTTCCATGTTGACCTGAACTTTAATTTGTGAAATTATAGCGGCAGCCTAAAAGCACAACCAAAATTTCCTGAAAGCATTTTCTTATATTTGCATGAACTAAATGGAGAAGAACTATTATTTGCAGGATTTTGCATTCGGAAAATGAAAAGAGAAGTCAAGTGGAACAATTGTAAATGATTTGTGGTATTTTACATTCAGGACAGGAAAAGAGAAGTTACTGGAGAACATGAGAGAATTTAATCTTCTGAATGCAACGGATGAATGCCTCTGTTTAGCTTTCTGCTTGTTCACAAAGATATTGATGACTATCCGGTGCAAAGGCCCAAAATCAGATCTCTGCCATGCTCTCTTATATTTAGGAAATTAATCGTATTTATTCTTAAATCTGCCATCATCTACTAACCCCAACCCTCATCTTTGACAGTAACAGGGTTATGTATTCATCTAAAGCAGAGATACTTATGTTTTAAACCCAGATGAGGTAATGTCTAAGTTTCAAAGGAGAAAGATGGTGTTTTTATTTTATTCTTGGTTTTAAAGTAGTGCCCCATCACCATTCTTCGATAAACCTGCAGCGAAGGAACCATTAAGGCTAACCTCTTTACTGTTTTTGGCTTCTAAGTGGCTTTGGCAAACATAATTCATAAAATAGCTCAAGCTGTCGCCTGTAGCTTAATTAAACATTTAATATGTGTTCAGAGGGGACCAAAAAATATTAAACTTTCACACCATGTGTAGAATGTGTAGGAAAGTTCTTAATATAAACTCAATTTATTTTAAGAAGTTGAGTAAATTATAGCCCTATGATATAAAGTGTAAAGTGCCACTACTTGATAAGAAAAACGTAACAGATACGCTCAGAATCAACTCCAGCTGTGTCTAAAATGGCCTGAGGACTCTGCTGGATCGACTCCAACCATCTGCTTACAGCACTGGAAGATTAGAGACTAAAATGCTGTGAAATTGGCAGAGATTGTGGATCGATGCTTGGCGGACGGCGCCAAAGATGGGGAGGCTTGTGGAAGTAAACGCACTCGGGGTGTCCTCACCTTCCCCTTCTGTTCTGCTCTTCAGAGAAAACATCCTGGTGCTGGACATCTTCTTCGAGGCCCTGAACTACGAGACCATAGAGCAGAAGAAAGCCTACGAGATAGCTGGACTCCTAGGTGAGCGCTCATATTTTCAGAGATGAATTCACAAGTCTTGAAATGATTTTATCCCTTGATATTTCCAGATGCTCTTTAACTGTAGACACTACATTAATAGCTTTTCCAAAAAAAGCCAAAGTGTTTCACTTAAAGTGACTTTAAACTGAGACACAAAGACCATAAAGATATTGAAAAGAAAAGTGACTCAGCAGCTTGCAGCTTTACAATGCATATACAGTCTTGTTCAAAATAATAGCAGTACAATGTGACGAACCAGAATAATCAAGGTTTTTAGTATATTTTTTATTGCTACGTGGCAAACAAGTTACCAGTAGGTTCAGTAGATTGTCAGAAAACAAACAAGACCCAGCATTCATGATATGCACGCTCTTAAGGCTGTGCAATTGGGCAATTAGTTGAAAGGGGTGTGTTCAAAAAAATAGTGTCTACCTTTGACTGTACAAACTCAAAACTATTTTGTACAAACATTTTTTTTTTCTGGGATTTAGCAATCCTGTGAATCACTAAACTAATATTTAGTTGTATGACCACAGTTTTTTAAAACTGCTTGACATCTGTGTGGCATGGAGTCAACCAACTTGTGGCACCTCTCAGCTGTTATTCCACTCCATGATTCTTTAACAACATTCCACAATTCATTCACATTTCTTGGTTTTGCTTCAGAAACAGCATTTTTGATATCACCCCACAAGTTCTCAATTGGATTAAGGTCTGGAGATTGGGCTGGCCACTCCATAACGTTAATTTTGTTGGTTTGGAACCAAGACTTTGCCCGTTTACTAGTGTGTTTTGGGTCATTGTCTTGTTGAAACAACCATTTCAAGGGCATGTCCTCTTCAGCATAGGGCAACATGACCTCTTCAAGTATTTTAACATATGCAAACTGATCCATGATCCCTGGTATGCGATAAATAGGCCCAACACCATAGTAGGAGAAACATGCCCATATCATGATGCTTGCACCTCCATGCTTCACTGTCTTCACTGTGTACTGTGGCTTGAATTCAGAGTTTGGGGGTCGTCTCACAAACTGCCTGTGGCCCTTGGACCCAAAAAGAACAATTTTACTCTCATCAGTCCACAAAATGTTCCTCCATTTCTCTTTAGGCCAGTTGATGTGTTCTTTGGCAAATTGTTACCTCTTCTGCACATGCCTTTTTTTTAACAGAGGGACTTTGCGGGGGATTCTTGAAAATAGATTAGCTTCACACAGACGTCTTCTAACTGTCACAGTACTTACAGGTAACTCCAGACTGTCTTTGATCATCCTGGAGGTGATCATTGGCTGAGCCTTTGCCATTCTGGTTATTCTTCTATCCATTTTGATGGTTGTCTTCTGTTTTCTTCCACGTCTCTCTGGTTTTGCTCTCTATTTTAAGGCATTGGAGATCATTTTAGCTGAACAGCCTATCATTTTTTGCACCTCTTTATAGGTTTTCCCCTCTCTAATCAACTTTTTAATCAAAGTACGCTGTTCTTCTGAACAATGTCTTGAACGACCCATTTTCCTCAGCTTTCAAATGCATGTTCAACAAGTGTTGGCTTCATCCTTAAATAGGGGCCACCTGATTCACACCTGTTTCTTCACAAAATTGATGACCTCAGTGATTGAATGCCACACTGCTATTTTTTTGAACACACCCCTTTCAACTAATTCAACTAATTGCCCAATTGCACAGCCTTAAGAGCGTGCATATCATGAATGCTGGGTCTCATTTGTTTTCTGAGAATCTACTGAACCTACTGGTAACTTGTTTGCCACGTAGCAATAAAAAAAATATACGAAAAACCTTGATTATTCTGGTTAGTCACATTGTACTGCTATTATTTTGAACAATACTGTATGCACGGAATTTTGCAAAGCTTGCTTGCTTGCTTGTTTGTTCATGTGGCTGATAACTGAGATCAACTATTTCAGGTGACATTGGCGGACAGATGGGGCTGTTCATCGGGGCCAGTATCTTAACCATCCTGGAGCTCTTTGACTACTTGTACGAGGTAAAACCTCCATAATTCAAATCCAAACCTGCACTTGTTATTCAGTCTTTTCGCAATGTATTAAAGACACTTCAGAGATAATTGGCTTGAAACTCAGCAGCAGTGGACGTTTCTATCACTCAAAATAGCCCACATTCCTCCTTTCCCCCGTAATTGTGCTTGGCATGACCTTCACGAAGTCTGTGCTCTCTTCACGTTGGAGTTTTCTTCCTCATGGGACGCTTCGCCACGCTCCGCTTCTGAATAGACTGTAAATATATTATTACTTTTCAAGCCTTGGCTCAGGATGTGATTGCTTTCAAGATATCAATACCTGAAGGCGAAGGGTGGAATTGTCTTATGATTGGGAAAATTGTCATCGGATGTGATAATAGGCAATCCAGCAGGCAGAGGCAAACTACTAGAGTCTTATTCAAAGCAAGCCGAGGACTCAGAGTTGTTGGCAGATGCAGTGCTTCAGGCATTATGAAGAAATAATTTCGGTATGCATGCACACACTCTGTCATTAGCATCATAATCAACATAACTTCTGCTAAGAATATTGTCCTCAGATCTTATGATGAATATGAGTGATAACAATTGGCCTCATCTGCAGAATTATTACACACTTCGGTGTAGAGAGTATTGCAGTATTATTCCCTTTTTTTGGTGATTTTCAGTTTATATCTTTGTTTTTGACCACATATGATTGAAAATGTTGTAAATATAGAAAATGTCATAAATCCCCACAATAATCGAGATTTTGCTTAATGTTATATTGCCAAACACCCAATCCTACCATGCATTGAAACACATGACTTTAAAAATAGGGGAGCGATGCCAGGAGAGCTATTTTTCTAGTCTGTTCTCTGGGATGCTCCTTGGCTATCTCTGTATGGTGGTGATTGATAACAGATCACATGATCTTTCACAGGAAGTGCTGACTTGCACCTCTGCTCAACAGACTCACACGAGTCTTTGGAAAACTAAAGCATTCGAAACTAGCGTTCAAAGTATTTCTACTGAAAGATAAAAAGAAAAGACAATGAAATGTGAAAGGGATAGTTCACCCAAGAATGAAAAATCGGTTATAACTGACCCATATGTCATTTCAAAACCTGTATGACGTTTATTTAAGTTTTTTGTAGAATGCAAAAGGAGATGTTTAGCAGAATGTTCATGCTGGCTTATGAAATGAGTTTCTGCATCCTTGTCAAAATGATTGCATGCATGAGTTGAACACAGCACAATCTCATCATTCCCAGTGGAGAATTGGTATGTTTTGTGGCCTTTTTCAGAAAGAGAGAGAGAGAGAGAATATGAAACCATCCAGTATGCTTGTTTTATTCTGACCAAAGTCACACATTATGTAGTAAACTTGATATTCAGATTTGTATGTACAAACCTTGTAGGAGAACTTGAAGGTAGGGACCAAGGCCTGGGCAAGCCAACATGTCCCAACAGTTTATTTAGCCATTTTTAGTGATTTATCTTTCCAAAATAATGCTTTCATTTTTGGGGTTCTATACCCAAACCAATTCCTTTGGAAAATATAACTAAATCTTGCCATGCACCAATTTGGTTCAATTGACTTTCCACGTGAAAAGTCTCTGGAGTCTGGTTCTGACTCAGCGCCCGTGACATTAGGACACAGATGGAAGACAGGCTGTCTGATGTGGCAGGTGGAAGCTGGAGTCATTTGCAGGAAATGAGACACGAACACTGTCAGTTCCAGGAGTCGTGTTTGCGTAATCTGGCTGGTTTAAACTGACTTCTGGTACATGACAGCCGAGAGCCAATAACAAACAATACATCATCCAACCATCATGTTGTTTTGTGTGTCAGGATGCCCACACGGGAATTGGGGGAAATGCCCCAGTTACGAGTTCAGATCTAGAACTTCATATCGTTTCTGTCAATCTCTGGTAAAACAGCGTTTGGGGACAGAAGAAAAATGTAGAGTTCCTGTAAATGTTCTGAATGTCGGCTTCACTTGGGAGCCAAGAGGCAAATAGGACTTCAACAAACCCCATAGATTTCAGTTCATCCATGTCTGCATTTCTAATCTCACAACGGGTGTTGTCTTTGTGTTATCACATTTGAATTTCATAGAGACTAATCCACCATCAAATGCTTTTGAAATGCATCCTTTTCCTTTTTCTGATTTCCTTCAGATGTTTAAGTACAATTTCCTCGATTAAAACCATGACCATCCATAGTTTGAACTGAGCGGAGCAGGTTTCATGTGTGGGTATGTTTTCTTTCTTCAAAGGTGATCAAGTACAAACTGTGTCACTGCGCCAAGAAGAAACACCAGCGCAGCAACAACAACGAACGAGGAGCCGTTCTCAGCCTGGACGATGTGAAGCGTCACGTCAGTAACTATCACACCAGTATCTGTGCTGGCTGATAAACTCATTCTTACAGACAAGAAACACTGCGTTCAGAATAGTATACTGTCACAATACTCATACGAAGTCTGTTTTAAAGTTTTAACTGGAAGACCAACTATATTATATGCCAATACAGCAAAGAATGCTGCATGAGATGCTGTATCCCACAATGCAATATGTTCAACTTGACCTTCTATTGCCAGAAATGGTAGTTATATCAGCTGTCCTTTTTTAGTAGCATCATCGAGTTATTATTTTATTAGACTGAAAAACGTTCAATCATTTTTACACAAAATTGCACAAAATTTTGTTTGAAAAAAATATTGATTCATGATGTTTGGCATGCTACTTTTTGGCTAATTGTAGACAGTATTCATTTTCCGCCTTGCAGTTTCTGATTGTCCATCTCTCCACTCAGGCTCCCTGTGAAAACCTCCGTACCCCATCGACCTATCCTGCCAACATGCTACCTCACCATCCCGGCCAGGGCAACTTTGAAGACTTCACCTGTTGAGCGTAAAGCAAGAGCAGCCCGTCTGACAGAGAACAACCAAAGCTGACCACATCAGTACGGACCCCATTCATAACCGGACATTACCGAACAACCTTCTGGATCTGCCACACACCGGAAAACCACCATATCCTGAGATATATCCAGACGTCGGAGGAATGGTATTGACACGTTCCATGGGAAAACTTTTGATGTTTTATCGAATATTTCAAGGAAATACTGCCTCAAAAACGAAATTCCTTGAAGCCTTGGAAATTACGTGACTTGGACATCGAATAGCTTTCCGCAGCTGGACCCTGATGCCTTTTATGTACATAGTGATGGCTTTAAACTGTCTTAAGATCAGTGGCTTACGTAGGTCAGTAGATTAATATAGCGCTTATTCATTGTATGTAGCCTCATTCGTCCCATCCGTTTGATCTATTCAGCCTCAGTGTATATCACGTGAATGTAACTTCCCGGACAAAGGTGACCATTACAAGCATCAAAGGGGGTTTCAGGGCGCTGGAGGGTTCACGTCCCATCATATGGCATTGTGTTACAGGTCTCATCTTGTAAATGCATGCTGGTTGTTCTGTGCATGTTTTTAGTTTAGTTTTTAGATTTCATTATTAATCTCGCCAAGTTTGCCTCAATTATATACTAGTGTTGGGAGATGGTGTAAAGTTAGTTTTTTGTCTGTATAAGCGTGCGTGCACAGGTATTGCTGTTCTTTTGGGGATGAAGTTTCTTAGTGACTACAGAAGAACAAGAAGCTGACAAAAGCACCTTGTGAGAACCTGTTTACAAGGATTCAAACTGAAACTAAACCATGTATAAATTCATATCTAAAAATGCCAAAAAGATTTAGGATTAGTCTTGTATAATTAGCATACCCGACAAACCATTAATGTGAATGGGAAGTTGCATTAGATTGCACATCAAAAATGCTGCAGGGTTGTTTTGGAGTTTTTATTGGATCTAGGAGATCTGTTTTTCATTTATAACACTACTGCAACTTTTTGTTAAACGTTTTGTCACTTTATTTGATATTTTGTGACATTCATGGCCTGTTTACACCTGGTCACTAAATTTTCTTGAAAAGACTAGGAGTAATTGCCCTCTGAAACGCTTTCAAGATGGATTTAAATCTGATTGCTCAAACCACAGGAGGTGGTTTGGGCCACATTCCAGACAAGGCTAAACAAGAGTAAATGCATCTGGTTTTTAAAACCACTTAGTGTTGCCCACAGTACCAACCACGATATCAGTGGTAAATTTAAAAACCGTCCATTTCCCACTAACATTTGAGCACTGTTGAGCGGATTCTTAAACACATCTGATTGGTCGTTGTGTTCATGCACTATAAGCTGTGTGCGTTGGTACTTTTAATATGAAACAAAGTCTCAGATTTCAAATTCTCTCTATTGTATTATAGTATTCAAACAATAATTTCCGTTTTGGTGACCATAAACATATTAATCAGAGAGAAAAATAAACTGTAGAGAGGAGCATTTTTTTCTAAATATATGCACCAAATAACACCTTCATTATAAATTTTACTGTTCTTCGATGTTTAATTTATGTGTGAATAAATCCATCAAATTTGAATGACATCCACCACTATGTTTAGGCTTTATTAAAAAAAAAAAAATTTGAAGTAGAAATATTATTTTAATCTATTTTTAAAAAGTTTCATTTTAACAAATCAGTCAATTTTAACTTTCGACATTGTAGTAATATAGTACAAACTGACTTGTCTTTCCTTGAGAACATTTGGCATGTACTGTACCTTATAATATATTCAAAAGAATCAATATCGAATTGGTAATCGAATCAAATCGAAAGCTCTGTGAATGAGAATTGAATCAAATCATGAAATTAGTATCAAAACCCAGCCCTAGCTAACATGTGAATACATGATTGTTTATGTGTGCATGAAAGTGTGACTGGACATGAATGTGTGTGATGTGTTTTTCATCAGTTGCATGGTGTTGCTGGTCTGTTTCTGAACGAGAGTGTTTCCAGGATCAGGAATGCAACAAACCAAAGAGTTTGTATTACTGGGTGGACCAGGCCGAACACCCGTACAGCACACCAGTCATAACTGCAAACTGTTGTAGTTGTACGTACTTATGTGTGTTTGTTTGTGTGAGACACTTATTCTTCTGTCTTTATTTCCATTCTGTCAAAGAAAACTGAACTGTGCATTTAACGGCTTACTGTTTATTTGAATTCTGTACTTGCCGAGATGTATCCGTTAATTACGCGAACTTCATATCAAAGCACAAACAAGAACACCGATATGTAAAGGTCATGTTAAAGAATGATAAAATATTCTTATCAGTGTTATCATAATAATCAACAGATTCATTAGTACTCTTTGATCCTTTGTTTTTTTTTTTACTACAATCATTGCCTGATAGTGCAGTCAGCAGATAATAGGCTGTTCTATTTATCTATGAAGGTATAATAAATATCGTTCATAATTTTACAAATGTCTCATTGTTATTTCATTAAGGTTTACGGTGGACATCGGGAGATCGTTCATGTTTAACTTCAGAGATAGGAATAATAATTCTTCTGGATTTATTTACATTATTGAGTTATTCTAGAATGCACGCTTGCATTAGATTTCTTTAGCCATGACAAGAACAGAAAACAACTTTTGTGTTTTAGTATAATTTTACATTTGCATCAACAAAAGAACTGTTAACAGAACTGCAGAACATGGAAATTATTCAGCTGCAGTATTCTTTGAAGAAATTGACTAAAATGCATCTGAATTAGAAGGGGCTCCCGATTTCAGTTTCACTTAATGGTTATTGTTTACATTTTATCGATACCGATACTTACCGATACCGCTATCGATACTATTTCGTACAAAAAGATATGATGTGAAAAGTTATTTAAATATTGCTGAATTTTAGCAACTGTATTAAAGTTCTTCAGTCAAGAGAAGCAAGTTATTTTTCTCTGTGTTTTATTTCATTAACATTGAATTAATAGTTCACCTAAAAATGAAAACTGTCATCATATACAAAATCTCAAGTTGTTTTAAACCTGAATGAGTTTCTTTCTTCCAAACAGCTTCTGGTCCCCAGCAACTTTCTTTTCCTACTATCATATTCTGTAATGACCTGCAACTGTTTAGTTACCAACATTCTTCAAAATATCTTCTTTTGTGTTCAGCACAAGAAAGAAATGATTACAGGTTTGGTACAATATGATACTTAGTAAATAATTAAATTACCATTTTTGGGTGTACTATCCCTTTAAAGGGGACATATGACATTGTTAAAAAAACAACATTATGTTTTAATGCAATGTGTTTATGCAGTTTAAGGTTAAAAAACATTATTTTCCACAGAATTTAGATTATTGTTTTTTCTTTGTGCCCCAGCTTTCTGAAAAGCATAGATTTTTATGGAAATGTTATGCTTCTTACCATAATGTGAGGCCGTGTCCTCCGCACAACGAAACAAAACTAATAAAACCCATTACAAACAAGTAATTTGTTGCATCCAGTGGGGACATAATTACTGATTATAATGACTTATACTCTCTTTTTGAGACGTTGTTGTGTATCACAATAAAATATGTTGCATAAAACCTTTTTTTTTTTTTTTTTTTTTTTTTTTTTTTTTTTTTTTTAGACTTTAGCCTTTGCAACTTTAGGGATCGTATCTATTCACGAACAGCTTGTAACACTCCAAAGAGAAAGGAAGATTTGCGTGTATATGATCCCTTTAATGACAGTCGGCAGCATGTTTAGTACTGTCCCTTTAAGATCTGCATGCATCCATTTCTCTCTCAAATGTTTACTTTCACGTTAGACATAACTAACTGCTTCTATACGTAAACCTTGTCTGTTTTTCACAGTATTAGCGCAATCAGACAGGATTAGGGTAACTAAATAATCAGGTGCTGTTTGACTGGCAATGTTCCTGTGGCTCAGTGGTAGAGCATTGCGTTAGCGGCGCAAGGTTGTGGATTCGATTCCCAGGGAACACATTAGGTAAAAAAAATTGTTAGCCTGAATGCACTGTAAGTCGCTTTGGATAAAAGAGTCTGCAAACCCAAATAAAACAATTATTTTAGTGTAAACGCGCTCTGAATTAGCAACGTCAGAACAGAACACAAATTAAATGTTTTATCCAGCAAGGCTTTAAAGCACATGCAAATAAAGACTTTTGTGATTGCGAATAAGTGTAAATGTGTTTTACAAGTTGGAGCTGGAGCCAGGAAACATTGCTTGAGGTATATGTTGTGTTTAGTTTGTAAATGTAAATATTACTAGTGTTGCCTCCTTCATTCAGTTACACTACTGCATATATTGCATCTGACACTGGGGTCGCTTAGTGTTGTAATGTGATCCCCGCACGTTTCACTCTTTCCGCGATTACTAATTGCATGTAAACTCACACTGCACAAGCGCATGGATATCAGACACACTTTGAGCAAAAGTCAGCCACATCATTCAGTGAAGGAAAATGAGAAGCAGCAGCTTCTAAATTGCCATTTACATTGAAGTATATGGAGATAACAGTCTCGTTTATCCTGAACCAGTTACGTACCAGTCCAAAAAAAAAAAAAAATACCGGTTCTCGGTACCCATCCCTATACTTTCATACTTTCTATTCATGGATTCAAACAGCAGGTAGAATTTATTTTGAACCCACATTATGGAAAGTAGGAAGAGGGAGATCAAAGATGGAAGGGGATGTTCATGGCCATCAGACGGTATCATGATACAGGACATGAGTGCATGAGCTGAAAGATCAAACCCAAGAGGAATTCGAGAAAATTCAAGCATGAGACATCCATCAAGATTGTAGGATGACATCCGACCTGACTCTCCTCGGGAAAATGTATATTAAAGTAGCCTACTGGCATCAGAACCACGATTAAATGCAAACAGCAGTTCACATCTAACTGGACCGCGTCTGGCCTTGGGGTGGTCCAGCACGTTTGAAGGAAGTGAAGGGACATCACAAATGACTGATGAATGTCATTTCCTTCTCTCGTCTCTGTGCTGATGTGGGAGCGTCTCTGGCAGATGCAGGGAAAACTGCCAACCACTTCAGGCAGCAAAGCCAAACCGCCAGTGCATTCTGATGAGGATCTTGTAGTGCAACACTAGCGCCTTTGAGACATCCCTTGTCCTCCAAACGCATTTGGAAAGATGCATTTAGTCTTGATTCGGCATAGCTGCGGCTCTAGTGAATCCACAATTTGTTTAGGGTTTAGAACCAATACCCTTATAAGACTCTCCCAATTTGCAAACTATCCATCCTAAATAGTATATGAAAAGATGTTGTGCATCTACAATCATAGTAAAAAAATACAATGCAAAAGGAACCTGGATGGTACCGGTGTACTTAATGGATATACTTACTTTTGTCATTTACTTATTTCAGATAATAAAACCTATTCTTGTGTGCTTCCCAGCTAACAAATTTATGTTGTGAGAACGTTTTCCTAACGTTCCCTTTTGGTTGTGGAAACGTTATTGTGAACGTTCCAAATAACGTTGAAATGTCCAGTTTGCTTAATGCTCCAAGAACGTATTTTTATGGTTAGTATAACGTTCCTACAACATTTACTCTCATTAGTTCTAAGTAGCTGCACTAACATTGAACAACATGTTTTATAGTTTGTAAAAGATAGAACTAAATAACTGAACATCCGTGTCACCTGATATGTGTTACGTTCCTATAAAGTATTATCCCATTAGCTGTGTCACTTAATTTTTCAGATAATCTGAAACTGTGAAAATCTAAGTACCCCACAAGCCTCTTTGAGTTCATCATACTGGTACTCGCTCATTGAAAATGAGTTCCTATTCATTTCCCATAATGCAACTGTCAGGAGTTTCTGCCCTTGTGCCAATTTATCCTGTCAGATCTCGTGGCACAATTAGAAGCTGCAGCCGTTCGTCACTGATAAGAGTGTCGTCGTGCTCTTTGAGAGGATTAATAAGAACTCCGGAGACTGGCGCTTTTTAACCGGGTCGACTGGAGAGACCTTCATTTGCTTTCGCGCCAGTTTTGCATACATCCATCATATCTAGAAAGTCCAGCATCTGTCTCTGTGTCATCAGTCGCCCACTTGGATCATCAATAATCATATTTTTTTGCAGGAGGTCACTGAATTGATTGGCAACAAGACTGTAGAGCTAAGAATAAGTCTCTGGCAGCAAAAAAAAATGAAAGAAAGAAAACCGTAGCATGTCAGATTTGGCTAAAGGGGGGAAAAATCAACAACAGGGTTTGTACAGAAACTGCTGAATGAAATTTCAGGACTTTCAAGGACTTTTCAAGCACTACTTTTTTGGTTTTCAAGGCTTAAAATAAGAGATGTCACTTGTCAGACTATTGTAATTATCTTTCAAATTCTAATAAATAGTCAAATTCAAGTACTTCAAGCACTTTAAGCACCTTGTACGAACCATGCAACAAGCAACATATGCATCATCACTGGCATATAATAATCTTGCTCTCTTACAGATTAAGCACGTGAATGTGAAAAAGAATAATAGATAAATAAATAGATAAATAAAAACAGGTCAGACCAGCGAAACTGGACAGCATTAACTGCTTAAAATAATGGAGATTTAAAGGAAAACACTGATGGATCAACAGCTGTCAATGATTATATAATATTTTACATTAATGCTCGCGCTTGTTCACATTAACATCTATTAAGAGCGTAATTACATATTTAGTCATACGAATATGAAACAAACTCGATGTAACTCACGTTAATCTCATATCATGTCTAGAAATCATGATGAATACTTTAACTTAAATACTAAGCTAATATGTTATCAACAAAATCGGTTAAATTAAACGGCTAAATAAACTCTGACGGAGCTGAAAGCAGCTTTGAAAGGGCGCGAACTGAGGAAATTGTGACGTCACGCATACCGCCAGATTACAGTTAAATTTATCATTTTAATATTCTACTATAAATTGTTTTATACATGTGCATATATATTAAAATTAAAGTTCGTTCGCTTTTAGTCGCTCTAATGTCAACTATGAGAGTGAGTTTACATTTACATCGATGTGAATTCATGAACAATCATATTGTACAATTAATTTATCGGCGAAACAAAATGATCTGTCACTGTATTTTTATTAAAGTGCATTGTCTGATTTATGGTCATTATTATGCAGACAATTATAAACATCTTATATCAGCTCCTAATGATATTTTCTTATTATTTATATTATATGCCAGGGCAATATGGAACCATCAGCATGGAGTTGTATATGATATGAATACATTTAAATAACTCTGAGAACTGATCCAGTTTGACCTTAGTTAACTTTAGCACTTTTTTTTAACCTGTAACAATTTAGTATATGAACATCTTTGGGATGTTTTCTTTCTGTGTTGATATCGTTCGACCTATCATCTTTTGAAACCCAGAGCTTTAGCAGGAATTTTTTACCTTGATTTTACAGAGTCTTGACAAGAAAAGGGATATATGAAGGTATATTTGATGCTCATATTTGTGTTTATTGATCAGAAGTGTGGGTGGAAAGTAGGCCACCTGTTATATAGTACAAATGAAATCCAGCGAAGCCTGCTGTTTTCTAATATCATGTTCTTTCATATCTTTTTTTATGAAGTCTCGATAACAAAGCATCATCTTTTATCAAAGTAATCACAAGTGAAGGGAGAAGAGGCCCTCTGCAACATAAACTGAGGGGACTGAAATTAAAATCATCTCTTTGTTTTCTAATGAGAAGAAGCAGGAAGGGGGTCTGATCATCTCGTTCTTGTTTCATGATGCTGTATGTGCTGCGACTAATTGCTCGAAATGAGTACAAGTGCATTCCTGTCAGCACAATGCAGTTGAGAAAACATGTTATTAGTGTTTGAGAGCTGTACTTTCATAAGTGTCATTGTAATACTTCATCCAGGCTGTAGATTGCCAGAAACTGGAAATATTAGGGGATAGAAAACAGTTTTTTTGTGGCCTGAAAGTTAATTATTTCTCTATGGCCTCCATGGAATTTTTTTTTTCCACGATTACATCAAACACATATATTTGTGCAGTGAATTAAGGGATTGATTTTAGAGTATGCTAATGGGAAAGAGTTTAATGATAGCATCAGAGTGTTTGTGACCGCTGAAGTGTGACTTATGGACGCTGGCGCAGTCGGCAGGAAGCTGATCGTCCCTTTTAATCAACCGCTGTGAGTGCTTATTTAAACCACTTTGTGTGCATATAAATCCATGCATTAGGATGCACGCCCAGATGTCAAAATAAAGGACACAGAGAGAGATGTTTGACTTCTAATTGATCTGATGGGATTCTAATGCAGTTGACAGAGCTTTAAAAGTCATTGTACCGGTAACCATTTAGAGTGTTATGCTGTTTTCATGCAACATCATAGATGACCTTTGACCTTTTCTTATAGTCCTCTCCTGTGTTATGGTAGTGTGTTTTTATTTGCAAAAATTGAAAAATAAAAATGACTCCGTAATATTAATACTTTTTCATAGAAGAAATACAGTATTAGACCATGTTAAATAGGAGTCTGATAACTATTTATGGGTGTTTGTCTCCCTCTTTTGGATATAGTGTGCATTGACTCATACATTTATTTATTTTTTGTAAAGAAATTGTGATTGTAAACCTTTGACCATTTTTTATTTGTTTTTGTTTTTACCATACATGTACATTTACATTAATGCCTTTCCATAGTGACTGCAGCTATATTAATACAATACAACATTTTTTTTATTGATGAATATAACCGTTATATGAAATAACTTTTTCTTTTCATCTTTATCTACATTTCTAATGACACAATATTATAAAACAACAAATATATAATTCAATAATTAATTTGTTTGTATTATACGTATGAATTACATACATAAAATTAATAATATATATATATATATATATATATATATATATATTAGTGTGTGTGTGTGTGTGTGTGTTATAATAATAAAATACAAGAATAATAAAGTTATTATATCGTTCGTATCCTGATTTCTTTCCCTCGAGAAAGCACCTTCCAAAAATTAAAAAAATACCGTATAAATATTCTGCACTTATCAAGCGGGAACTCTTCACATCTCGCGAGACTCCATAACAGCTCGTCGTTGGTGCGCTTCAGCTCTCGCGATACTCGTTCACGTCTAACCGGTGGCGCTCCGTCTTGTTTGCGGCTCGCGGAGAAGATGGCGGCGCGTGGTGGTTTTCAGCCTGCGACTCCCGGAGGCGGCGGAGCCCCGATGGGACCCGGCCCGCCAGTAGCCGGTGCAGGGCCCGGAATGGGGCCCGGTACGCCCTCAGGACGGATGGGGCCCGGCGGCCCGCAGAACCATATGTATCGATCCCCGATGCCCGGATACCCGGTAAGGCGCGAGTAGAACAAAGAAGCAGCCGATCCTAAACCGAGAGGATTGGTTTTAATATTTGCATACAGGAATTATGGTTTATTCAATGCAGCAAACATTCAGGCTGTTTTGATATGAATTAAAAAGTGTTAAAATGAGAATATCTGGCTTTATTTTACGCGCCTCCAGTGCTGTTGCTCGACTAACTTCGGTCACTGCAAAGCATCAAACTCCAGATGATTCACGTTACAAATAATAATCTCGAACAGATGATTTCTGTGAATTCCACTTAAAATTTTCATAAAAGAAAGCAATAATCCCCGGTTAATTTTGATGATAATTAAGAGTGCTTCAGCAGAAAAACAGAGATTTGTGTGATCCTGGGGCCTACGAGAGCATCATCCGGATGGGTTTGGTTGCACTGATGGCCAGTGTGTTTGTACAGATGTTACAAATCTGCTTCAGAACACCAGTAGAGATTTAGGAAGGATTGTGTTCTTCAGCGTGATTTGAGATGTTCTTAATGGCATCTTGAACTTTAGTCAAGAATCAGATGATCAGCAATGCTTTATTATTATTATATATTTATTTTGTATTGACCCAGAAACCAACCTTTTTTTTTTTTTTTTTTTTTTTATGAACTCCGCATTCAAGGTTTCTTTTAGGGCCACTAAAAGGCTATTGTGTCAGGAAAATAGAAAAACTGACAATTTGTGCTGGCCACGTCTTGCATCCAAGGATGTATAATTTTTTTTGCGCTCTTGTGTGAACTTTAGTGTAACCTTGAACACACTTTCTCTTTTGTTTAGGAGAAAAGCAATAGTTTTCTCTCAGTGCATTTTCATCCAACTTTGCATTTGCATGCTCCAGTTGTCGAGACTCTTGTTATTTATGATTCAGAAAAAGTAATTAAGACAACTTGTCCACTTTTAATTATCCTTTTCAAGCATGAATAGACTCCAGTATTTGTCTCTTGACATTTGCAATGAGTGGGGAACCATCAGCCAGAGAAATTGTGCTGTTTAACAGAATCTTATTACTGAAAACAAACCACCAAATGCTTTGGTTGTTATAATGGTCGCCTATTTTATGACTGCAATATAAAATCCAATAATTTTCTAAACACAATGTTTAATTTCAACAACCAGTATCTAATTTTCTTTCATTAGATCCTTTATTATATATAAATATTTAAATTACACACATTATTTTGGTAAAATATTGATTTGTATTGACTTCTGTATGAGATGTCTTATTGCTATCTCATATTGCTCCATAAATACAAAGCCAAAAGAAGAATTCACATCACAACAGCGGGTCTCCTGCTTTTTGTCCAGTTGGATAAATGTTCTTCATTGCTGCCTTTGCAGAGGCCAGGAATGCCTCCGGCCAATCGTATGACCCCTCAGGGACCCCCCATGGGACCCCCAGGTTACGGGGCCAGTCCAGTGTCCCGCCCCGGTATGCCAGTCATGGACCCGTCCCGCAAGCGCCCGCCGCCAAATCAGATCCAACAGGTCCAGCAACAGAATCGCAACCAACAGTACGTCCAGTTCATACTTCATTTGATGATTAAGTAACAGAATTTACCTGAATCACTCTCTCACGCAATGCTCTTTTTCATTTCAGTGCCAAGAAGAAGAAAATGGCAGATAAAATACTACCTCAGAGAGTAAGTGGCCATGAAATTTATTAGACTGTAAATCCCCAAATGTGTCTGAAGGGCTTTAATTGTTCAAGATGAGTAATTAGAGGCGTATTTGTACAGTACAAATAGATTGCCTTGATCATTTATACTTTATTTATTTTTATTTTTTGCAAAAGCTCTTCAATGTTTATGTAATTGGTATGATTTTTTTTTTTTACTGAATATTTTTCAATCCATTAAAGTAAGAAAAACCTTGTTGGATGATATTTGCTGAATGCATTATTCAAAAAGAAATAGATGTCAAATAGACACTAAAAACATTGGATTGGATTGAAAACCGCTAAAAGGTTTGGTTCAAACAGCTGTAGATGATCTTGATTTTCTCCATGGCTTTATTTCAGATCCGAGAGCTAGTTCCTGAGTCTCAGGCGTACATGGACCTGCTAGCGTTTGAGAGAAAGCTGGACCAGACCATCATGCGCAAAAGACTCGATATCCAGGAAGCTCTCAAAAGACCCATCAAGGTACATCAATCAATCACCTTTATTTATATAGTGCTTTAAACAAAATACATTGCGTCAAAGCACTGAACAACATTAATTTGGAAAACAGTGTCTCAATAATGCAAAATGATAGTTAAAGGCAGTATTCTATACATGCAGATTCTTTCCCAACCTCGTCCTGACTCCTTTAGACAGGGTTTCCGCGGGTCCATGAAAAGTCATAAAACGTAATAAATTTAACAATAAGAATTTAAGGCCATGAAAGGGCCGGATTTTCCATACAAGGTCATAAAAAACATTTAGCCACGTCTTAAATTGATATGCTAGTCCATTAATTTGTTCTTCCATCAAAATGCGCTCGCAGCGGCAATGGCATTCATTTGTTTCACCTGTTGTAGTTCTGTATGAGGAATCTGGGTGGAATCACACTGGTATCACAGCGTTCCAGAACTACAAGGTCCATGCGGCAGCATACAGACTTGTCAGACGGACTTTCACAGAAACCCGCGCAAACTCCGAACATACTGTGTCATACTGAGTCACTGCTTAGCTTAATTGAAATCATCCTGGCTATCACAATGGGAAAGTACCTTTAACGATCTATGGCTCGAAGATGGTCCGTTTAGCAGCTGGCTCAAGCTCATCGCTAACAATCCGTATCAAGCATCCAAACACAAGACGCGGAAAAGCTGAGCAGAGTAGCTGGTTCCTCGCCCACTGTGTTCGGTGCGGAGAGAGCCGTGTATCACTGTCAGTCCCTCTTGCACATGAACGAACAAATACTAATAGCAGTTTTGAACAAACAAAAGGACGTGAAAGAGCCCAATTCAGTAGCGCGGTGTTGAAGTGTTCAGGGCTCACGCAGAGAAAGGCGTCTCAAAACGCTTGTAACGTGCACCGAATTTGCTTCTTTTTGCTCTTGTGCCGACAAATACATACATAATGTCAAAATACCCGTCTTGGAAAGTATGCTCGAAAAAACTTAAAACCGTTATTTCTTAAGTGAAAGTAAACAGTTGAGGGAAAAGATGCGTTCATCGTCTCTGAAAGTGACAGGCCTAATTTAGCTACTAGCTGCTAAAATGTTAATGAAAGAAAAATCACTCACTGCTCTTGATTGAATTACTTTGTAGTAGGGATGCTCATTTCGATTAATTTTCCCAACCGACAACCGCCGCTGGTTAATCGATTATTAACCGTTAACTGATAAGATTATAATATTGAATTGGCATTAAATACAAATAAAATTAACGCATATCTGTGACCCTTTAAAAAAATACAAACATTTTTTTTTTAATCAAAGGGTTTATTTTAACGTGCAAAGTGCAAACAGCAGCATACAGAACAGATCAACAACAGAACCTGGATTCAGTTTAAATTTCCACGCACCTGCAGTATTTCTGACAGTGAGAGAAAAATAGAATAAAATAATACAAATTAAATACAAAATAGGCCTACACTAAATATATATATTTTTAACTTAAATAATTAACAAATTAAGATGACAAAAAGAAAACACTGAATCCGTTTGAACGAAGCTTTCAAACCGGATTTTTTCCCGTTAGATTAAGATTTTTAATTAAATAAAAATAGCAGCCCTACCTCAAAACCTTGTCTAATTTTTATGTAAAAAAGCAACATATCAACGTGATGTGGGGTCAGTTTGGAGCGCAACCTGTTGACAGTTAGGCCGGGTTCACACCGCAAGTTTCAGCAGAGCAGAAGCAGCGCGTTAGCAGCAGGTAGGCAGAGCAGAAGCAGCGCGCGCCTATTTTGCTTTCACACCGGCAGCGGAGGTAGCGCGCAACTGAACTGCAGATTTTGGTCAGAGTGCTCTATAATGGGTACATTCGCATTGCTTTATTTCCCATTTAAAATACATTTAAATAAAAAGACTAGGCAAGAAGCTTTTTTAATTAATAATTTAATTGTTACTTTTGTTGGATCTTTGTTTTGCTGTCTTTGTTTTCCGTGCAGTACGTGTTGTTGATAGAAGAAAGGCCATAGCGCTATATTTGTTATTAAGGAGACTAAAAAGACCCAGACTTTGGGTTCATCCCATTAACCGACGTAGGAGAGAACATGGTGCATATTACCATCTTGTCACTGGGTTTGTTTGCAATCAAATTTACCAAAAAACACCCTGAAAACCAATTTAATAAACGGTTTTAAATTATGTGTATTGTAAATGGTTCACAGCCTTGACTTCCTGCTCATCTTGAAATCAGCATTTACTTGTTTATTATATATGCATGTATCACCTGCTTTTGTTATTTGTGTGCTTATGTGTAATTTAGAAATTGTAAATAAATGGTTCCAATTGAATCAATTTTGAATCAAATATTGAGTTGTTTGCTCGTGTGCCAGCGAAAGCGTCAAAAACACTATAAAATTAATTACCATCTGCAATAAGATGCAATAATCCCATGCTTTTTCCTTCTCCTGCAAGTCTTTATAAAGTACATTGTGTGGATCATAAAGAACTTGATATTTCTCAACTTCCACAATGAGACGAGTGTCGTCCATTATTGTCTTTCCAGGGGCACTCTGAAGACCACCGCCTGTGACACCACGTGCTGTTGTTTATGATTGTTAGCACGACATCCGTTCTTCTGCCAATACATAGGCCTAGTTAAAAGAATAGGACAACTACTAATAATAAATAAATCTCCAAGGCTAAGCTAGCAATATAAATTATTTAAAGTTGTTTTTGTATTTCGGCAAAAAAGTCTATTTTTGGATAGAACTGTAAGTACTTTAACAGATTTTGTAAAAAAAAAAAAAAAATTAAAAAAATTAAAAAAAAAATTATAATAAAAAATAGAAAAATATGTGGTTTTAAATATCATAAATTTTTTATGTAATTTGCTAAGAACACAGTAGATATCATAAATGCAAATTTTGGGCAAATTTTCGTTTAAGTACATGTGTATTTTGAGCATGATCATGATCATTTTGGCCATGGTCACTTTATCTTCTATACATATTTTTTTTATATTAATTTCCTTTTCGTAACATACTCTAGTTCTTGTTAAAACACCCTAGATGTGCTTTTTTTGTGCAGTTAGAGCACTTTTTGTGTGAAATCATATTTATTTTGTCCATCAAAGGTGTACTTTCACTTTAACTGAGCGTCAGCAGCGCTGCAAAAATAGACCCAGCGCCGAAACGATCGCGGCACTGCTGCTTCTGCTCTGCTTCTGCAACGCTCTGCCGCGCAGCTTCTGCGTGCGGTGTGAACGCTCTCATCTGTTAACATAGGCACCGAAAAAAATACGCGCTGCTTCTGCTCTGCTGCAGCTTGCGGTGTGAACCCGGCCTTAGACCCGCGGCAGAAAACACCCTCTACAATGGGACAGATGTTTCGGGAATACATCGGTAACGTCTCGATAGAGTGGCCAGCTTCGGGAAGCGCCTAACGCCTATCATTTGCTTTCCACCAGTCAAGAGGATTAATATCCAGAGGAGGAGGATCGTCTCTCATGTAGATGTCAACCTCTGCTTCTGGATAATCAGTGCGTCATCTCCTCAGATCGCCGTGCATCGCATCTTCTCCCTGATAACATGGAGGGCAGAGTTTGTTGCCCTTCATCACTCGAAGCTTGTGGGTGTTTGCTTCGTAAATGGTACTGCATCGTACTTGTGCTACTGCTGTGTTTTAATACGGCGCCGCATAATTTACAGGTAACTTTGTCGCCCTTTCTGTTAAAATAATCCCACACAGTGCTTCTTTTCGCTCGCTTCATTTTGCTTCCCTTGCTCAGAAAAAAAAAAATCTGCAGGCATGTGTCACGGGTGTGGTTGAGCGTGCCGACGCGCTCCGTGAGTTAATAAATAAGCTATATAGTAGCCTAGGCTATTTTATTTTCGAAACCATGCAGCAAACTAAACAAAAATAACCTAAAAAAAAAACGTTTAAACCGTTTAACTGATAGTATTAATCGGTCAAAATTTTTACTTTCGGTTAACGGTTAAACGGTCAATATGAGCATCCCTACTTTGTAGTTTTAACAAGAATTTATGCACAGTCAAACCAAAAATTATCCAGACTCCAGATATAATTTTTGATATATACATATTTTACTAGTAGGTACAGAAAACGAATACATTTTTGTAAGTGAGTATAAGCAAACTGTGACATATTATACCCAAATAATCTTCATACAGTGAACTGCTAGTGAAATAGATAGATATAAATGTTTTATCTATCTATCTATATATCTATAAAATTGGGACCAAAAATTATTCAGCACCTTATAAAGCACCATGCATTGCTTATGTGTTTTTTTTCTTTCTGAATTGCTAATGCGACCTTTTCACACCACAGTCTGAACAAAATTAAGCATTGCTTGGTAATTGGTCATCGAAGTATTGATAGTTGAGTAAATATTGTCATAATAACAGTTGTCTGTAGTTTTGGTTGATTGTAATCCATTACGTACATTTCTATCAAAGTTATGACATTATCAAGATGAATTTGGTTCTGACACAGTTTAACTCTAAATTCTTGTCATATTTTATAACCATTTTAGAAGCAATAGCAAATAAACTGTAATAATGTGAGAAATGTTTAAGGTGTCTGAATAAATTTTGGTTTGATTGTATATTTTATTTTTTACACTGAAGACTATACACTGCTATTTTACATTTAATTATTCGGTTTCTGTAACTGGACACCTACAAACTTGAAAAAAACTTAAAGATTGTGTAAATAGCAAAAATAAATAAAAATAAACGAACATACAAATTAAACAATTTCAAACAGGGCTCACTGGAACAACCTTCACCGGGGCCCCGCTGACCCCAGCTACGACCCTGCCTCTGGGTGTTGAATACTGTGACCAAACACCAATAACTCTTGTTATTTTGTAAAGTAATGCCATAAAATAATTGTTAATTTACAATGTTACAATTGTTAAGTGTTCCTGTGTTCTTGATACTCAAGAAAAATAAGGCGAAGGCTTCAGTTTCTTAATCTTAAGAAATAATAGAATAACCCTTTAAATAATAAAACTTGTTACTTTCAATGAAAGTCAATAATAAAAAAAAGACTTTTGAAAGGAATTATTTAGATTATATTAAAAAAGTTATTTATCGTAATTCATGTAGGTCATACAGTTGTTCAAAAGGTGTAACTTTGTTGTGTGCAGCAAAAACGAAAACTACGGATATTTATCTCCAACACCTTCAACCCTGCCAAACCGGATGCAGAGGACGGCGAAGGAACCGTTGCATCTTGGGAGCTGCGTGTGGAGGGACGACTTCTTGAAGACGTAAATGAGATTCTGTCATCGTAAAGGCAAACTCTTTATTGTTTATTATTTCTGAATAATGTTTCTCTGTTTCAGACTGCTGTGTCCAAGTATGAAGCCACCAAGCAGAAGAGGAAGTTTTCTTCTTTTTTCAAGTCTTTAGTGATCGAGTTGGACAAAGACTTATATGGACCTGACAATCATTTGGTGGAGGTGAGATGCAGAAAAGTGCATTTCTCAACTGTAGTGCTTTAAACTTAGTCCACTGATGTACTGTCCCCTAGATCTCTTGTAATGCCACTTTTGTGCCATTTTTCAATAATTAAAGTGTCTTTGTGTTGTTTCCAGTGGCACCGAACAGCCACGACTCAAGAGACCGATGGATTTCAGGTGAAGAGGCCTGGAGATGTTGGCGTCCGCTGTACTGTACTCCTCATGCTGGATTACCAGGTGATTACAAACATGACAAAGCACCAATATCCATTGTTTACATAATGCATGAAGTATGCTATTCCAAGCTTAGCTCTTGTTGTTCTTCAGAAACTACCAGCAGGTGGCACTGCTCCACGTTATTAGTAAATGTGAGGAGCTGTGACTAATGACACAAACTGTTCACGTTCTAGCCTCCTCAGTTTAAGTTGGACCCCAGACTTGCCCGGTTGTTGGGGATCCACACTCAAACGCGGCCTGTGATCATCCAGGCTCTGTGGCAGTACGTCAAGACCCACAAACTCCAGGACCCTCATGAACGAGAGTTCATTAACTGTGATAAATACCTCCAACAGGTACCACTTAAACTCAATTTTCAGATAACAAAGAAATTGTTCAAAACCAGTTTTAATTTGATCTTGTTTTGAATTTACCTTCTTGGGTTTGATCTGGATTGCTCCCTTTGGGTTAAAGTGCAATCAGAAGCAACAAGCCAAAAATACAAGATGGCAGGCCCTGCCATTGTAAACAATCTGAACAGCTCTTGTTCCATAACAAAATCTACCATTCTTATACTGGATGCAGTTTGTAAATGTTGGTAAGACTGTCAGAGGTCTTCATTATTATTTTTTTTCATGGGAGCCGCACTGAAAGGGCAGAGTCGATCAGAGAGCCACTTTTACCACAAAGTATAAAGTTACATCTAGTCATATATATATATATATATATAGCATGTCTTTTTGTCAATCTGTCATCCCTGATATGCAGTGGGGGCAAATACAAAGGGGGCTCTCATTCTTTATCCTTTACCAGTCAAATTTATAACTGATACAAGATGATTTATATAAAAAAAAGAGCAGTTGTACCTTAATGCTGGAAAGACATTAAGTTTTTATTTTATTTATATATGTATATTTACTAGTCATGCATCTAACCATCCAAGTGCACAATTGGCGTTAAGAGCTGTTCAGATTAAAACTGGCAACTGCACAGTGAATTAGTATCATGGACGTAGGACAGAGCAAGTGAAAATCATTTTCTATTCTATATTTCTATTTTGTGATACCACTGGTTTAGGTGTTCTGTAATTCTGTCTAAACTTGATGACACCACACTACAGTTGCAAATCATCTGAATGTAATGTCAGTACATTTCATCATAAATAGAACGAGGTATCAGTTTACTGATGGGGTTCGTGTCCAGTGTAGACAACATCAATGGGTTCTCTTGTCTTTTGTTGGATTGCACCACTTGTGTCCAGTGTAGACATGGTGAGTTAAAAAAAAAAAAAAAAGAAAACCGAATTTCATTCAAACAAATTGATGTAGACTAAACATTCGAATTAATCGCTAAAATAGATTCATCTCCCAGTCCTACAGGACAGTAGCTGTAATGCTAATGGCTTCAGATCTGTTAAAGAAATTAGTTTTTTTCTTGATGTTTGAAAACCAATAACTGTTGGTGGTTCTCGTTTCTAAATCTTCGAAACTCAGTAATTGATGCTTCTCCTTGTTTAAGATCTTGAAACCCAATCATTTTTGCTCCTCCTAAATCAATAAAACCCAAAAATCTACAATTTGCCTCCAAGATCTTTGGAACCCATTAGTTGCTGTTTCTCTTCATTCAAGACCTTGTAAGCCCTCCTTATGTGTATTTTTTCAAGGATAAAATTAACTAATTGGACCAGTTATTTTCATTCTATATAGTTGAAATGCAATGATTATTGGTTCTGATTCAAGATCTTTGGAAAACAGTAATTGTTGGTTCTCCTCGCTCAAGATCTCTGAAACCTGTTCCTTTTAGGTTTGCCTTGTTTTTAGATAATTAAAGCCAAAATTGTCAGTCCTCCTTTTAAAGATTTCCCTAGTTACCTCACTTCTTCTCACTCTAGATCTTTGAAACCCGAAATTTTCACTACTCATTAATTCAAGATCTTTGTGAACCAATAATTGTTGGTTCTCCTCATTTCTTTGAAACCCTACAATAGTTTATACTCATTGTTTTAGATTAGGGATAGGCAACTCCAGTCCTGGAGGGCCACTATCCGGCAGAGTTTAGCTTCAGCCCTCATAAAGACTCACCTGCCTGTATCTATCTAGTAATCCCAAAAACACTGATTGCCTTGTTCAGGTGTGTTTAATTAGGGTTGGAGCTAAACTCTGCAGGATAGTGGCCCTCCAGGACCGGAGTTGTCTATCCCGGTTTTAGATCTTTGAAACCCAATAGTTCTCAGTTCTCGCAAAATATTTTTGGAAACCAATACTTTACGGTTTTCCTAATTCAAGATCTTTGAAACCTAATCTCGCATAGCCAGATCATCAGCCTGATGGCTGAAGGTTTGGAATTCATGGCAGCTTTCATTGGCCAAGGCCCGCCCATGAGGCCTTTAGACCGACATAACAAACAAACACAGTTCATTTTGTTCAGTGTCACGTTTCAGGTGTGGAAAGCTGAGTAAAACTCTTGGACATACTTTAAAGTTTATATGCCGTAAACTAAATATTTGACATTTGAATATCCAGCGTTTAGTTGATCCTGAGAAGCGCTTGACGTAACAATTATAAACCCTGTCTTTTGTGGGGGGGTTTGGCACCACAGCTTTTTTGTTTCCATGCAGAACGTTTCTGAACGTGACATACACGTCTCCCCTGAAATGTATAATTCAACCAATCCGATGATGAATTAAACACTCTTGAAGTGTTTCCCCTTTTGTGTCCCATATGCATCTGATGTTTAGCCAACGTTTAGGCGTGAGACTGAGACTATTTGAAACCCAATAATTAGATTCTCATTGTTTTAGATTTTTGAAACCCAGAGGATGAAGTTTTCTGAGATTCCTCAACGGCTGCATGCACTACTGATGCCCCCCGAGCCAATCATCATCAACCATGTCATAAGGTAACCATCACCCACATGATGTCACTTAGAATTGCTGTTTCTGCCCCATAATGTGATTTAAACGCCTAAACATCCTTTTGTATCTCAGCGTGGACCCCAATGACCAGAAGAAGACGGCGTGCTATGATATAGACGTGGAGGTAGATGACACCCTGAAGACTCAGATGAACTCTTTCCTGCTTTCCACAGCCAGTCAGCAAGAGATTGCAGGCCTCGACAACAAGGTTTGGAATATGGCCAAAAGCCCCCTTGTTCTGGCTGGACAAAACGTCTTTCAAAGTGCTCAGTACATCTCTGCAGGGTAGAGCTCTGCCTTTGCCTTTGCACTGGTGTTTTGTTGCACAGCCTGTGCTTGTCTGCTGCATATCAGAGTGGCTCTTGGCAACACGCCGGTCTGAATGTTTTCAAACGGTTTTCTTGCGAACAGAAGCCAAGCCAGAGAGAACAGCATCCTGCTTTCTGTCAGCACTGGACATGTTTAATTTTATCCTAATCTGTTTGCTTAGAAATTTTAGTAGTCTAGTAGCCACTTCAGGGATAGAAGCCGGACTCGCCGTGGATATATTGTTGCCACAGTTACTCCTCCTTGCTTGATGTAATCATGGTTTTCAGTTCAAGTGATTGTGAATTGGCTGAATTGCGAAGATAAATCAGCTGTGGGTTAAAGTTGAGTTTCTTTGAGTTCATCTATCCTTTCTATGGCACTGCACTCAATCAAAAGTGGAATTGTGATTCATTGGCCACTTTCATATATGTATATTAACCTCCAGGCTATTCAACTTATTTATTATTATTATTTTTTGCTGTTCCCCTTTGACCCAGTTGAACCACTAGTCAGTTTGCAACAGTCAAAATATGTCCTTCACAGTCAGTGGTTGACCATTGTATTTAGTCTGTTTGTTTATAAAATATCGGAGTACAGTTAAAACTGTTATGATGTAAAGCAAGATGGAGTGTGATTTTGCTCTTATACAACAGTTTTAATAAAGAACTTTTATATGGAGTACACATCCAAACAAGTGAACCAGAACTAACTGTTGTATAGTAAACATGTTGTATAATCCTTGTAGATTCATGAGACCATCGAAACCATTAACCACCTGAAGACTCAAAGGGAGTTCATGTTGAGCTTCGCACGAGACCCGCAGGGCTTCATCAACGACTGGCTCCAGTCACAATGCCGAGACTTGAAGGTGAGTCCAAATTAAGTTTATGCATTTAGCAGACGATTTTATCCAAAGCGATTTACAATGCATTCAGGCTAACATTTTTACCTAGCATGTGTTCCCTGGGAATCGAACCCACAACCTTTTGCGCTGCTAACGCAATGCTCTACCACTGAGCCACAGGAACACTAATACTATAAGTATTAGTGGCAATACCACACTTTTTACCCTGGTCCCATGATAATGCCATGTTTTTTGGATGCATGAATTTGGAAGTTCCATTTTCTCTTATAAAGCCTTCAGGGTTCATGAAAGCTTTTGCTAAGCTCTTAGTTCGCTTGTCGGAAGATGTCGTTTAACCTTCGCTAAGAGCTGTAGTCTTTCTCCATCTGTCTGTTTGCTCAACTGAGTGGACTTGTAATGATTTCGGGGTTTGGGAGGATGTTTCACAGGCAGTTGTATAGGATGCTGAATTTGTAAACCGCTAGGGAAATAAAGCTTGCATCTGTTTGCTCACTCAGAATTTATCAGGCTAAAAATATAGCATCTGTTGTGACGCAGTTGCGTGTATTTCCTTGGGATTTAATGCTGCAGAGAGAGTGTTGCTCCAGACAAAAGCCATTAATCAGTAACCGTTGCATCTTGTTCTGTTGGTGTCTGAATTTTGCGTCCATGCAGACCATGACAGATGTGGTTGGAAACCCGGAGGAGGAGAGGAGAGCCGAGTTCTACTACCAGCCCTGGGCTCAGGAAGCTGTGTGCCGATATTTCTATTCAAAGGTAATACTTTACACTTATTTAGCCACCTTGAAATATTTGAAATCTCAAAGCTTGCATGGGAAATCACTCGTCTTTCTATTGACGTTTCTCTCGATTTCGTTCTCTCAGGTTCAGCAAAGGAGACAGGAGCTGGAACAGGCTCTTGGCATTCGAAACACATAAGCAAGCTCCCGGCCGTCACGACACAGTACCAATTGGTTCTCTGGGCAGCAAATGTCCTACTGCTCTGTGCTCCAGACGCTGATCACTACAGTTATATTACAGTTTATCTTGTGCTGTCCTGCTGTAGCTGCCCAGAAAAACAACCCATTGTCTGCTGTCATCCTTATTTTGACCTCCTTATTTCAAGGTTCCCGTGTGACTGAACATTCGTCAAGGTGATTTTGCAATGCTGTCACTTTGGAAAATGTGGTTTTCCGACCAAACTGACAGGCTTCGTTGGATAATTTAATTCCAAGTCGCAAGAATGCTCTTGGACGTGCTAATGTTTGAGCCCATTCGCTGCTTTCCATATTAACCAATCAGTTGGAGGGGTCATTGTTTATTTTTAAAGTTATTGATATTGTCTTTGATATTTTAATGTTCCCATAATATGAACTTTATGAAGATCTAGTCTAGTTAAGCGTAGATGGCGGATAATGACGTAGTTTAGTACCTCAGCTCTTGTGAAGATGAATTATTTGGAGGAAGTTCCTCAGACAAGTCTGTTGGCGTTTAAAGCAAGCTTACTGGTTAACGTTTTCTGCAACTATCAGTAAATAAGAGTTTTTTTCCACGTCCTCCGTTCAATAGTGGTTTTAGATCCACTCGATTAGATGTATTGTCAATCGACCTGGTTGATTATAGATCTTTTGGTCACAAGCTTCGCCCTCGACTAAAGTAATTCCAATCTAACCTTGCTGTGATATGTATTGATACATTTAGAGAATTGTCTTTATAGTTTTTTGGTTTATTTGATTAATTATCTTCATTAAAGTCAACTTGTAGCTCTGAAAGGAGGACAACGTGAAACCCACAAAATGTCTGGGAAGACGGACAAGTCTTTTAATATTTTATAGATGCGCTGCAGAGAGGCCATGGGTTCTTCCACTCAAGTAATTCAAAACGTTTCGAAGTCAAGTGCTAAAAACATTCTGGGTAGTTTAAGTTTTACCTATATTTTGTTGGTTTCCTAAAGTCATGCATTTTGCTTTGATTTTTATATTTTACAATCTTGTTTTTCTTTATTTTCTTTAATGGACCAAATGTTGTATTTCTCTGTTAGCCCTTGTGTTATAATAAAGATAATCTTGTATCGATGCAGAAGCCGGTGTAAAGTGTAATCAATACATCTTTTAATCTTTTTCCAAAAGTGCTTAATAGATTTTTAAACTCTAATAAGATCTTGATTAAACCGATTTGGCAGCCTCTCCAGTGCGTAATAGTGTTTGCACTCTGGAGAGCATCAAACGTTTATATTGACGCCATGTTTTTGTAGCGTTTAGCTAACTGCAGACATCTGATTATGTCGTAAACACCTCTGAATGGCCCTTGTGTTCTATTGCGTTACAATTCACTTTCGTAATTGCAATGGAATAATGATAACCATAGCAATGGATGGGAGAAAAAAATATTGCCTATATGCATTACGCATTGATAATATTATTAGGAAAATATTAGAATTTTGAGTGTAATTTTTTTATTATCCGTGAAAGTAATTCTCTCCCTTTACACTGATGTCCTCGTGGTGAGAAGTTATTAGGTTTGTAGCACTCCAACAGTTAATTACCTGTTCTAGTACAAAACCTCAAGGCTGTGTCATGCTTCATAACTTTTTATGTCACAATAGATGCTATTACAAACAATTGCAGACCCACACAAAAACAGTCAATTACGTTAGATAATGTAAGTCGATTTTCTTATGTATCATCTTTAGCCCTATTACTATATTCTATTCCAGCAGCAAGGGTGATTTGAAACAAGTACCTTGCATTATTTTTCTTTGAATGAACTCGTTTGATTCTGCATGTTCTGGTTTTTTTTTTTTTTTTTTTTTTTATTATTATTATTTTTTTTTAGTGATTGAACCAAATGTTCTCAATACAAATTACAATAATAGTGTGTCTGGAAAAAAATATTATCTGGACTGAAGATGCGTAGGCCTATAACTGGTTTACATAGCTTGAGTTTGATCAGTTTGGATTTGTTTAACAAGATTATTGAAAATGTACACCTTGTGTACAACAGTAGCTACTTAATAAATGTAAAAATACCCCCAGCTAAACCGCACTTGCTTCAACTTAGAAGTTGGCTGTACTTCACCAAATGCAAACTTATTTTAAAGACGTTTTAATCAAAAATACATTTGTGCTTTCAAGCTTAATAAATCAATAAAAATTAAAATGGCACACAGTCGACAACATTAGCCTAATGCGGTGTCATTTATCAACTACATGACAGATAAATAGCCTATATGTAACAATAATTGTCTTTTCAAGCTATAGAAATGAAAATAAAACTGATCCATCCTTTTCATTTCCTTTCTCACAAGAAATAATCACATATTCAAAAAATATTGAATCCATAATTTATTCTTCTATCTGAAGACATGTATTAAATGTAGTGGCTTGTTCGTCTGTTAGCCTAAAGATCAGCTTGGTTAAGTAAGACAGTCATTTCAGGGACATGGCGAGTTACAGACTTATGTGTTATTTTCTTTCTTCTGTGCATTATGAAAGCTTTTTAAAACTAAGCGTTTTTAGCTTTTTAAACAACCTATTCCGTCTTACACCAACTACGCACACAGGTTCTATCATATTTCTCTGAACCTAATATTCATGACCTATCGAACCAATCAGAGTAGGTATGGGGCGGGGCGACACATGCAGCTCCGCCCAAGATGCAGCCCCGCCACGATCTTCAGGCTGCATCCGGGTGCTTTTCTCTTGTTCGGCATTGGTCGGAACGCCCACAAAAACGTCATAACGGATTATGCCGTGGGGGAAAACAAACCATTCAGAAATCAGCCAATGCGCGTTCAGGGCAGTGAGGCGCGTCCTAGGGCTCTTTAAAAGCACGTCCACAGGTTTGTCTCCGGACCATCAGCGGGTCTCAAGCACACGGAAGTCTTACAGCCGGCTGACAGACGCAGTATGACGGCTAAGCAAGTCTGCATCATCGGCTCTGGCAACTGGTTCGTGACATTTACACTGCGTGATTATTTTACATTGTTTTTGCTGGTTTATGTTTATTAATGCAAAGCTACTGACTGAAGTGTAGGGTATTTGGAAACAGCACAAACAGAAATCTAACTTATTTCTATCTTAGAAAATTGAAGAATGATGCATACGTTAAGGTGAAAAGATTTCTAAAATGAAAACCGCGGGGCATTTCCTAGTTCCGTATTATTATTATTATTATTATTATTATTATTATTATTATTAATTAATTAATTAATTAATTTGTATTTTTTTGTGGGTACCATACATTAATATACATTAATATAGATATAGATAGATAGATAGATAGATAGATAGATAGATAGATAGATAGATAGATAGATAGAAAGTAAAATTATTCAAGTAGAAAATTTTTAACCCCTGCCAGTGGCGCCCCCAGATAATTTTAACAGGGGTGGCCAAATGAGGCCACAGTAAATTTTGGGGTGGCACATTAAAATAAAGAAAAAATATAAGAGTTTGCAATATAGACAAAAAGTTATATCTCTGTGAGTTCTAGGATTTTATCGATAACGATAATTAGACTATTTTGCTGAGTGTTATTGTGCTGATATCTTATTTTTAATTGTGCTGACACCAGATTTTTTATTTTATTTTTACCTTTACACCATTGTTTCTAAAAGTGTGCACCATGTTTTAGGTCAAATACTTGCATTTGGGCTTTTACCAAGCAAATGCAATCATTATCAACAAAATTGATCTTTGCAATGCAGATAAAACAGAAGCTGCACCTGAAGTGCCATTTAGATGTTTTTACACACTGTTTAATGCAGCTCCGTGGAACATGGAATACTTTAACCTGTAGTTACAAATGAATAAATAATGTTTTGATATTTTAAAGATAAAACATTGAAAACTGATGTTTGAAATTATTTAAAGGGGGGGTGAAATGCTCGTTTTCACTTAATATCCTGTTAATCTTGAGTACATATAGAGTAGTACTGCATCCTTCATAAATCCAAAAAGTCTTTAGTTTTATTATATTCATAAGAGAAAGATAGTCTGTACCGATTTTTCCCGGAAAAACACGACAGACTGGAGGCGTGACGTGTGGGCGGAGCTAAAGAATCATGAGCGCCAGTAGGCTTTTGCGTTGAGAGCATTTGGAAACTGTGACATTACCGTGAGGGAAAAACCATCATCCAAAAGAAACCATGGCTTACAGTCAGATTCAGCCGTTTATTTATGATCCAGAATCAGATCCAGAGGCTGAAACTGAACGAGAGCAGCATCAGCAACGACTTGCTCCGAGCAGGGCTCAAACCCGAGTCACCAGCATGGGAGGGGACGCACTAACAAGGAGGCAGAGATATTTTGAAGCAGTTTTACTCACCGCCTGCGGTTCCAACACACAATCGTGACCCTTTTTCCTTGGGATTGCATCATCCTTAAGAAATAAACGATACGCAAATCCGGCGTCAAACTGGGCCTTGTGAACAAGCATCTTCGAAATGCAGGGAACAAACACAAACACCTGCACAACTCCGTTGATGCTCTGTAAAAATAAACTCCATCCACTGGTCCCTTAATGCTGTTTTTTTTTTTTTGGTAATCTGTGCAGGGTTGTCTTGCCCTGGCAACCAAAAACACACTTCTTTTGTGACTTTTCGCGACGCTCTCGCTCTGATCAGTGAATCGCTCTGATCAGTGAAATGTCTGTGCTGCTCAGCCTCGCTATACGGGAACGCGCGCTCTTCCAGGAAGAAGTGAGTCAGGACCCATATAAGGAAATTCCGCTCCATGTAACGTCACACAGAGCCATACTCGAAAAAAAACTTTCCGAAACTTGTGACAAACCGGAAGGAGTATTTTGGGAACAAAAATACTCCTTCAAATGTACAACTTAGTTTTTGAAACTTTGTCCATGTTTAGCATGGGAATCCAACTATTTAACAGTGTAAAAAACTCAGTATGGATGAAATAGCATTTCACCCCCCCTTTAAAAAATGAAAAGGTTCCATAAAATGTCAATGCCAATAGGTGGCAGCGAGTCACTGTTAATAAGTGAGTCATTGCGATTGAACCGAATCATTTAAACGGTTGAGTCATTCAGGAACGAAACACTTTAATGTTGCTCAGAGACACAAAACTGTGGCTGCAGCATGTGCTGCACTTTTTTTCACTTCTTAAACTATTGTGAATTTACATTCTGCATTTAAATTAATAGTACCCAGTGCCCACTACAAATAATCTTAGGGGTGGCCACAGGGGTGGCCAGAGTTTATACAGGGGTGGCCGTGTAACTATTTAACTTTTTACCTGTATTTAAAAATGTACAACTGTGTGTTGGCTAAATACCTACTACCTAGGGGTGGGCGATATGACCAAAATCATAAATCACGATATAAACACATATATCACGATAACGATATCTTGATATAGTTATTTTTATTTTAATACTATAATAATAATAATTTTTTATTTTAGTGTTCCTGTAGCTAATAATTGGTAGCGCATTCCGTTATCAAGTGGAAGGTTGGGGGTTTGATTCCCGGGAACACATGATAGGTAAAAATTGATAGCCTGAATGCACTGTAAGTCACTTTTGGATAAAAGCATCTGCTAAATGCATACATTTAATTTAATACGTTTTTTTTATTTTATATTAAGATCTTTGCCAATTTTCATAATCCTTGTCACCAGTTTCGAGTCGATATCAAACTAATACAAGAAAATAATACAAACAAAACTAAAAAATAACTCAAGCTCACTGGAGATAAATAAACAGTCAGTGATGAAATAAGAACAAGAAACTAATTATACTTATACTTAATTATAACAAAAAAAAAAACTACCATAAATAAGAAATCCATTGTGTAAATGAGTTAGTATTCACTGTGTAAGTTATATCCATATATATAGTATTACTATTATTTATTTTCTTCTTATTCTAGTTACAAAAGTGATTTAGTCAAGAGCAGTGAGAGGTTTTCATGAATGGCAGACAGGACGAATATTGGACAGCTTCCCCTTTAAGACCGAGGTTCGGATCCAATATACTGTTAAATATGCGCGTTCTCTTAGCCTGGTAATACCAAACTCTGCTATTTCCTTTTGCTTCGTAAACAGAAGCGAGCTGAAACTGAGCGGAAGTACGAAGTCTGACGTAGCTAACTTTCTCTCGCAACTGTTTACATTCCCTTAAGACCTAAATGACTGTGTTTATGAGGATACTTGCAAAACTGGGCATTTGGACGCATATAACTGTTTATGCAATCGTGCAAAGCCAATAAAACGGAAACAAAAATGCTCACAAGCTCTATTAGCAACTGATCCGTGTCTTAAGCACTCTTCTCACACAGAAACAGAGACCGTGAACATATATAGCTATTTTGTTTGTGTTTCAACGGCCTAAAATCAGTTGTTTTAAACTGCAGTGCATAAAAAGTTTTGCAAACATTAAGTCGCCGTGACCACGCCCACTGCCACGTGATGTGAGCGAGCACATGCTATTATTTATGCTTCTGTCTGCATCCCCGTGTAATGCATGTAAGACAAACGTCATTCAAAGTATGAAAATGTATTACCGTAAACCATGTTTTTTGAAGCACCACAAAATAAACGATAGAGCATTATATGAAATGATAGACTTTTAATTCCGATACATATCGTCAAATTTTGTTTATAAAAATATGCTTCTGGAAATTGACCTTTTCTATCCCAAATTAGGGTTAATATTTTGGATTTTAGGCTCATATTGACTAGAAAGTATCTGCTTTCTGCAAATGTTATTGTGCAAGTGTAATTGATAAGTTTATTTTTTTATATATATATTTTTTGTGAGTTTCAGGAATGTTTAACAGGACTATTGTGTGCAAAACAATCCCGCAACCTTCATGTCGTGTTATACACTGCACACAAACAGTAATACTTTGTTTTAATATGTATATAACGTGATCTCTTTCGATAACTGATGATAATAGTGCTCTGCTCTCGTCCAAGCTTTACATGGCAACAATAAAGGCTTGCGAGTTACGACCAAGTAATCAGCTGGCGGGTCCTCTAATGGGAATATAATCACAATCATATAATAGCCAGCTGGCTAAATTGGTTGGGCTTTTTCAGTGTATTTGCGGGTTGTTTTGAACGTGGTGTAAAATGGGGACATTTCCAGGGACAACTTCAAAAACTGGGACTGTCCCTGGAAAACAGGGCTGTCTTGTCACCCTAGTATATGTTGCATGGCTTCCCTCTGCGGATCTCAGGTGTGAACCAGGAATACCTAACCTCTCTGCTCTTTGAATATTACAGATAACATTAGGATAGATTACAGATTTTTTAGTTGCTTGGGTAATAATTGCTGAGTAATGATTGACCCAAATGTCCACTGGTCCTTATTAAACAAAAATAATAGGCTGCAGTCTTTTCTTTCTGACCCATAAACTTTTTTTCTATGGCCTTGCAGATAGCCTACTGAAGCAAAGCTGTAATATGATATGAACTGAATTACTATTACCGTCCACAATTAGTATCTTAATTGCATGTTTCTTGCTTCCAGTGTTCGAGGATTATCAAGTTTATATTTAGAAGGATGCATTTATGATTGCAGACACAATTTTAAAAGTTTTATAATGTAATCATTGTATTCCATAATAGTTATCAAATAAATAAAGACAGCTATGCCAGACTTCTTTTCATGGATTACAGTTCAGCATTCAACACTATCATCCCCTCCAAACTCATAAACAAGTTATATAACCAAGGGCCTGCTTTGTGCACTGTGTAACTGGATACTGAGGTTTCTCACCAGTAGACTTCAGCACGTTCGCCTCGGAAAACACTCCTCCAGTATAATGAACACAGGCACTCCTCAAGGCTGTGTACTCAGCCCGTTGCTGTACACTCTTTTCACTCATGACTTTGCTAGCCATCCTAACAACATCATCGTAAATTTTGCAGCACAGTTGTTGGCCTTATCACTAACAATGATGAGACCGCATACAGGAAAGAAGTGTCTGAACTGGGCACATGGTGTGAGGCTAACGATCTCACACTGGACATCAGCAAGACCAAGGAGATGGTTGTGGACGTGAGGAGGAGTGAACATATCTATCAGCCTCTGCTGATCGGAGATGCTGAGGCTCAGAGAGTTGGCAGCTATAAGTTCCTGGGTGCACACATCTGAGAAGACCTCAAATGGACAGTAAATACAAAGAAACTAGTAAGAAACTAAGTCTAATCAAAGAATGTAGTTCCTGAGGAGGCTAAGGGAATTTGGCATGCCATCACAGATTCTCCATAATTTCTACAGAAGCACTGTGGAGAGTGTGTTAACTTGCTGCATTACTGTGTGGTTTGGCAACAGCACAACGCGGGATAGAAAGGCTTTACAGAGGGTTATTAATCTGGCATGGAAAATCACAGGGACTGATCTCCCTTCACTACAGGACATATACAAAAATGATCTGCAAATGGGCTAGCGACATCATCAAGGGCACCACCCATCCCATCCACAATTGCTTCACTCTCAAGTAGTCTGGCAAGCGGTACCAGAGCACTGCGTCCAGAACATCCAGACTCCAGAACAGTTTATACCCCAAAGCCATTAGACTGATAAATAGTCAAAATCCACTGCCACTTCCACCTGAATAATCAGGATAAACTCAGCCTGTTTAATGGCACTCTGCACTTTTTACCTGCTGGACCGTCATACACTCATAACGCATCTGACTGACAATTTAAACACTAGTCTTTACACTGTCACCTTATCACCACTTGACACTTTACAATTTGTCACTTTATTGCTACTTGCACTGCACATTAATTCTGTGTATAATCTTTTTGATGTGATGAATTTGGTTCTTTTGTTAACTAAGCCCTCAGTATGTGCATTTATGTCAGAAGTATTGGCTTTTGTTTATCCATTGCAGATTGTCAAAGTTCTTTCGTTTCCTCAGGGGTTCTGCTATTGCCAAGATAGTGGGCGCCAATGCAGCAAAACACAGCACGTTTGAAAACACTGTGAACATGTGGGTGTTTGAGGAGATGGTCAACGGACGTAAACTCAGTGAAATCATCAACACCGAACACGAGAATGTAAAATACTTGCCTGGACACACGCTGCCGCCCAATGTGGTGAGAACACAAAGCGTCTCCAGAATCCTTGAACTCTTTAAGCTTTATTGCTTTTCACATGTGAACAATGATAAATGCAGTACTTCAATGGAAATTTGGATATTAAATAGTAAAGTTATCTTAACCAAAGTTAGTAAAGAAACTCATGCAAAGGAGCATTAAAATGGTGTTTGATAAAATAAATAAACAGGGTTAAATGGCAGTTTTTCTTCAGGTGGCAGTTCCGGATCTGTTGGATGCAATAAAGGGTGCAGATATACTCATTTTCGTTATCCCTCACCAATTTGTGTCCCGAGCCTGTGACATCATTAAGGGGCACATCAAAACGGACGCTTTGGGATTGTCTCTCATTAAGGTGAGTGTCTTACTATATGTAGTTGCATTTCGGTTTTATATGTGGCCCCGCAGCACTGTTACACCGCTGTGTGTGTTCCACAAGGGTGTGAATAAGGGTCCTGATGGAGTGAAACTGATCACTGATGTCATTAGGGAAAAACTCGGCATCACCATGACCGTGCTGATGGGAGCCAATCTGGCCAATGAGGTCGCTGATGAGAAATTCTGTGAAACTACAATTGGTTAGCAGAGATGGAGAAGGAAAATGTGCCTATACGTGCCACTATATACAGCTATGTACAGCCACTGTTTCTTCAAGTAAGTAATAATTTTGTGTTCAGGGTGTAAAAACAAAGCTCACGGAGCCATGTTAAAGGAACTGGTGCAAACCCAAAACTTCCGTGTGACCGTTGTGGAAGAGGCTGACGTTGTGGAGATCTGTGGGGCGTTAAAGGTAAATATCAATCTATTTATTTTCATTCGATTTCTGAAGCATTTAGTGGCATTAAAGTCAAGAACGGATGTTTTTTTAATTGTAGAATATTGTCGCAGTGGGCACTGGTTTCTGTGACGGTCTGGACTATGGTAACAACACCAAGGCTGCCGTGATCCGTCTGGGTTTGATGGAGATGATCGCCTTCACTCACATATTCTGCACGACCGGTCCGGTTTCTACCACCACCTTTCTGGAGAGCTGCGGCGTCGCCGACCTCATCGCCACCTGCTATAGTGGACGCAACCGCAAAATCGGAGAAGCGTTCGCTAGAACGGGGAAGGTATGTCTGGGCCTCAGGTTTGAACGTTACTTCATTTTCTCTCAGTGTTCTTGTGCAGCGTTAAATATTTCGGTTTGTTGTCAGTCTATCGAGGAGCTTGAGAAGGAACTGCTGAACGGCCAGAAACTTCAAGGTCCGGCAACTGCAGCAGAAGTCCATCAGCTCCTCAAAGATAAAAACCAGCTGGAAAAGTAATTCCCTTTTGAGTTGTTCGCAATCAGTGCTGGGTGGTTTTAAATACTTGTAATAAGACTACAATTACATTTTTTTTTATTACATGATTATTATGCAGACATTAGAAATAGATTATTCATAATTTCTTGATCCTCCTTAATTCTTCTTTTATTAAATTTTCCTTTCTAAGGAAGGCTAACGCAGAAAGCATTCAAGTTTTGGTTTCGAAAGTCTTCAAGTTTTCAGTTAATGGTCACATGACATGCAGGAAACTCTTTTATGTAAAACTTTCTCTGTTTCTCTTCAGCTTCCCCCTGTTTAATGCAGTTTATCAGATCTGTTACCATGGTCATCCGGTCAACGAGTTCACCGCCTGCCTACAGAACCATCCAAAACACATGTAAACATCATTATGGCTGTTTTAGTTTTTTCATTAACACATTATGAACAATGTCTAAATGTTGTAAATTAACAGTACATAAGATTTATTTAGGATAAAATGCATTGTAAAGGAAGCTTGTCCTGTATTAAAGTCTTATTATTAAAGTTGTCCTGTATTAAAGTATTTTTAAAATGTCCTATTCTGCAATTTTCAGCCGATGACGAAGTGCCTCAAAAGCATTTACTTTCTGGAAAACAAAGTTTCTTTGTTGATAGACCGTTAAAAATAGATTTTGTTCCGTAAGTTTGTTTGCGAAATCATTAGTGATTGTAGAAATGACTGAAGACAAAGTTAAGATTTGAGTCTAGTGCGTCTCTAACACACAGATGGAATGTGACCTTTACTTTCCAAAACTTTCCGATGCATGTAACCTTTAACATTTCAAGGGCTCGTCCTTCAACCTTTTCTTGAGAGCAAGCAGCTCCTTACATAACACAAAATGGAGCATTTTAATTACTAATGTTTGCAAACTGGACTTACCTTGCACCGCAGAACAGATCTTATATGTAAGTTAAATATTAAAGGAAATTTTCCATTGCATTATTGTATTGTTTTGATTTAATGTTAGATTCATGTCAGGTCCATTCATCATTTTAACTTCCACTTTTTTCATCATAATTCACGTTTGAAAGGTCAGGTGGATTATTTATTTATTTTTAAGCCTGTGCACCTTATTTATAATCATGGCCGTAGCCAGCTATGAGGTCATCGAGGGCCGGCCCTCTGTAAATTTTTCATCTTCGAAAATAGAAATTTGTTCTCTGGTTGACTAGTTTGCTGCTAGATTCCTCATATGAATATTTGCATGCAGAATTCATAATGTTTAGCATCCGTAAATAATTTTGGTTTATTTTATTTATTTATAGGTTTTTTTATTGTAATAATAACATCTGGCAACATTGCACCGCCAGCATTAGTCTGGTAGTAATCAAAAAAGGCAGCGGCTGTTTACACTAAGTGCACATATCTGCACCTCGCTATTGTAGTACATTATAAATCAGTATGCAATAATAACTTATTTGGATGCCACATTACTGGGGCAATAAAGCCCTCCCTACACCTACCCTTTACTTATTGATTATTTACTTGATTTTCATTGAAAAAATGCTTTTCTGATGTGATTTGAAATTTGAAAAGTGAGAAAAAATGTCACCAATAGGAGGATTTGATCCCGGATCAATCATGTCAAAATGCACATAATTTATCTTCTGCGCCATTGGAGCTAATTGTCATATATTGTCTTTTGTAGTTTTGACTATCCGACAATAACACGTTTGGTGGACAATATGTTTGCACGAATAATAAATGATGTTTTATTAACAAGATTCGGGAGGAGCGCGCCAGATACTTAGCCTAATCAACACAGGTGGACCATAATCAAGTAATCAATCCCACAGTATAAATATCGCTGACTTACCTCTATGCATTGACGGTTTATCAGCATCCCTCCTCCACCCCATCTCCTCACTTCGAGTTCACTTTATAAATAGACCGGGAAGGGGGGGTACTCTAGGTTCGGGCTATTCACAAGCTCGGAGCCCTTCCCCGGACAGCACGCCAAATATGCATACCATACCTCAGCTAATTATATGTAAGTATGAACTCGTGAAACAACTGATAAAATTATCCACCCCATAAATATAGTATTAACAAACTTTGATGCAATAAATAGGGTATGATTAAAAAATGAGCGTCCCTCAAAAAACATCTACATTTCTGTCTCTTTTCAAATGTGAGTGTATTTAATTAGTTGTATTTATAGGGGTTATTATAGCACAATTTTATACTAAGGGGGTTACTATAGAAACCACCTGGAACTCACTAATTTTCAAAGCCTGGCAACAGCCATGCTTATAATTAGTGGTTCCTTAGCTTTCCCTCTATGAGAACAGCAGTATCTTGCCGTTTATAGCGCTCTCTATCAGGGGGAAAGTATAGCGCTATTATTAGAGCTGTGATTTTCTCCTTGGGACACTAGAGAGCGATGACTTGCCAAAATATTCAACAGAACATACCGTATAGTACGTGATGTATGTGATACAGTAAGTCTAATACATGCTCTCGAAATTCAGTTCAACAAAACAAGCAGTAAACAAGAGAGCACAGGGTGGGATTCATATTTGAAGAGTTTGGTTCCAAAACGCTATAAATCCATTTTGATTAATTCGAGTAAAATTGTGTTTGCCGTTCCAAGCATTCACATCTTAAGGTTATAATAATTAAAATAAAAAAATGATTAATAATAATAATAATAATGCATATCCAGATTTATTAGTACTACATATATATATATATAAATATATATATATATATATATATATATATATATATATATATATATATATATATATATATATATATATATTCCAAACACCAGCCTTCAAAATCGTTAAAATTGAAAATTTAAATTACTAACACCATAAATTAACATTTACAAAGCATTGTGACTTGTTTTTGTGTTTTTATGCAGTCATCTGAAATAACGGCGCGAGACATAATTAAATCATCGCGTTCCAGTGCGTAAGGAATCAGGGTATCTTCCGTCCATTCCAAATCCGTTTCAAATTAAAAAACAGAAAACGAAAAACTCAAGAGGATTCAAGTGAGAGAACATGAATTAAATAACGAGAAATGGAAAAATGGCTCGTTTATTCGTTATTCCATCTAGGTTAACAAACGGAAAATGAGTTTTTGACTTGATTTCTCATTTTGTTGTTTTGGGTTTAAAAAACGGCTTATGGCTTCAATATTTCATTCGCACTTGTGGGCGGAGCTGAAACGCTCCTTTCATCTGATTGGTCGGATCGCTCCGCCTTCAACTCGATCTTACATTCTTTCAGAATAAGAGTCTTATAAGAGTAGTGTCTGAAACCACCGCTGACTGTTAATTAACATAATATTTGAGTCAGATGTTGCTGCGCACATAATTCGTGCTGCTGTGACTTGCAAGTCACGCCTTTAAATTATTTCTAGGTTATAGTATTGTATGAATATTGTCCCACTGTAAATAGAGTGCAAATAGTTTTGTCTCCTTGGATAAAAGTAAAGTGGAAATAAAAATCAATAATAGACTGAACAGTTCCATGATAATATGTCTGTAACATTTACCACTCTCATCTTTTAAGTCAAAAGGCAATAGGTAGGTGTGTGTGACATTAATAATTAATTGGGAAAATTAATATAGTTAAATTTATGAAATAAATTAGTAATATTCGTTTTATTACATACTAAATTGAATGGTTTTTCTTTTAGTCTTCTTTGTTGGCCTTGAGAAAGCCAACATATATTTGAACATTATTATCATTTATTATGAGAGTAATTGACAACGACTAAAATTTTAATGTTTCACCAAATTTCCTTCTCAAAAAATCCTAGTGACTTTCATTATCTGAGCGATGAAGGTCTTACACTTAATGTCCACTAGAGGGGGAGACAGTATTTCTATTTACGTAAAATGGCAAATAAATACATTAATTTCATGTGTACTACCATGAATATGCCATATCTGTGTACACGAATAAACTTCACACTTCAAGCTGTACTTAAAACTTCCCATTCTGGCTTTTTCAACCTACCTCCAAATGTATTTTAAGGTTTATTTTTTATTCACACTGGTTTATGCATTTAATGTTTGTCCATCTAGATCTTTTATTTTTCATGAGCTGTACATTTTAAGATGTACTCAGTGTTGATAAATCACATGCACTGAATATAAAGTGCTAATGTCAGGACTCTCAGTCCTCTTCTTGGATGGCCAGTGTCCTGCAAAGTTTAGCTACCCCAAATAAACACACCTAAGCTAAGCAAGGTCTTCAGGATCAGTAGCAATGTCCAAGCAAGTGTGTTGGAAGTGAACTCTGCAGAACATGGTTCTCCCGGTTCAGGACTGGGTTTTAAATCTATAAATGAATTTGTACAGTTGGGTGTCTGCATGCAGAGGTGTACTTCAGTAAGTACAATGTAAACTGTAATCTATAAAGACAAAATCTTCAGATAAGCATTAAGGCCACTGCCTTGAGGTCTCCATCCATTGGTCAAAACAGACCTCGCACCCCACCACACTCCTGCTAGCTGTCAACATTAACTGCGGCTGGTGCCAAATAAAAATTATTACGTATCCCTTATGCATTGTTCAAATTCACTACCCTTTCGTTATGTTCGGGATGAAAACATTCACTCAATTAAACTGCTGTAAGCATTAGATAAAAAAAATTTCCCCTAATTTATTGTTGGTGGATGTTTTTTTTTCACTGACTTCCATTATAATTACATTTTTGATTGCAAAGCCATGAAACATAATCATGCATTCTTGATTGTTTGTGGTTTTCCCCCAAAATAAGTGTCAAAATAAGATTTGTCAGCAATCATTCCATTAGCTGCAACACAGAGAAAGTTGTGGCCAAAATAAGACTCAACTTTACCCCCTAGTGGAAAACGTCCCCAACAACGCATTAGTGGTGTTATGTAACAGCAAGTCATTTGTGCAAGTACATGCAGTAGTTAATGTTGTTTTATATTATACAGCTATCATTGAGCTAAGGTATACCCCCCTACCAACCCATCTATCATTGAAGAACCTGTGTTACACAGATATGGCATATTCATGGTAGTACACATGAAATTAATGTATTTATCTGTCATTTAAACTTACATAAACAGAAATCCTGTCTCCCCCTCTAGTGGACCTTAAGTGTAAGACCTTCATCGCTCAGATAATGAAAGTCACTAGGATTTTTTGAGAAGGAAAAAGTCTGACCAGTTACAGCAACGAGTCAAACGAGTCTGAAGATCTGAGCTGAATTTGGTGAAACATTAAAATTTAAGTCGTTGTCAAGGCCAACAAAGAAGATTAAAGAGAAACATCATCATATAATTTTGTCTGTAATAAAACTAATAATTCTAATTTATTTAATAAATTTAACTATATTAATTTCCACAATTAATTATTAATGTCACACACACCTACCTAGTGCCATTAGACTTAAAAGATGAGAGTGGTAAATGTTACAGACATATTATCATGGAACTGTTCAGTCTATTATTGATTTTTATTTCCACTTCACTTTTATCCATGGAGACAGAACTATTTGCACTGTATTTACAGTGGGACAATATTCATACAATACTATAACCTAGAAATAATTTAAAGGGGTGACTTGCAAGTCACAGCAGCACGAATTATGTGTCTACATCTTACATTCTTTCAGAATAAGAGTCTTATAAGAGTAGTGTCTGAAACCACCGCTGACTGTTAATTAACATAATATTTGAGTCAGATGTTGCTGCGCACATAATTCGTGCTGCTGTGACTTGAAAGTCACGCCTTTAAATTATTTCTAGGTTATAGTATTGTATGAATATTGTCCCACTGTAAATAGAGTGCAAATAGTTTTGTCTCCTTGGATAAAAGTAAAGTGGAAATAAAAATCAATAATAGACTGAACAGTTCCATGATAATATGTCTGTAACATTTACCACTCTCATCTTTTAAGTCAAAAGGCACTAGGTAGGTGTGTGTGTGACATTAATAATTAATTGGGAAAATTAATATAGTTAAATTTATGAAATAAATTAGCGATATTAGTTTTATTCCATACTAAATTGAATGGTTTCTCTTTTAGTCTTCTTTGTTGGCCTTGAGAAAGCCGACATATATTTGAACATTATTATAATTTATTTTGAGAGTAATTGACAACGACTAAAATTTTAATGTTTCACCAAATTTCCTTCTCAAAAAATCCTAGTGACTTTCATTATCTGAGCAATGAAGGTCTTACACTTAATGTCCACTAGAGGGGGAGACAGGATTTCTATTTACGTAAAATGGCAAATAAATACATTAATTTCATGTGTACTACCATGAATATGCCATATCTGTGTACACGAATAAACTTCACACTTCAAGCTGTACTTTAAAACTTCCCATTCTGGCTTTTTCAACCTACATCCAAATGTATTTTAATATATTTTTTATTCACACTGGTTTATGCATTTAATGTTTGTCCATCTAGAACTTTTATTTTTCATGAGCTGTACATTTTAAGATGTACTCGCTGTTGATAAATCACATGCACTGAATGTAAATGCTAATGTCAGGACTCTCAGTCCTCCTCTTGGATGGCCAGTGTCCTGCAAAGTTTAGCTACCCCAAATAAACACACCTAAGCTAAGCAAGGTCTTCAGGATCAGTAGCAATGTCCAAGCAAGTGTGTTGGAAGTGAACTCTGCAGAACATGGTTCTTCAGGTTCAGGACTGGGTTTTAAATCTATAAATGAATTTGTACAGTTGGGTGTCTGCATGCAGAGGTGTACTTCAGTAAGTACAATGTAAACTGTAATCTATAAAGACAAAATCTTCAGATAAGCATTTAGGCCACTGCCTTGAGGTTTCCATCCATTGGTCAAAACAGACCTCGCACCCCACCACACTCCTGCTAGCTGTCAACATTAACTGCGGCTGGTGCCAAATAAAAATTATTATGTATCCCTTGTGCATTGTTCAAATTCACTACCCTTTCGTTATGTTTGGGATTAAAACATCCACTCAATTAAACTGCTGTAAGCATTAGATTAAAAAAAAATGTCCCCTAATTTATTGTTGGTGGATGTTTTTTTCACTGACTTCCATTATAATTACATTTTTGATTGCAAAGCCATGAAACATAATCATGCATTCTTGATTGTTTGTGGTTTTCCCTGTTGGTGCACAAAGTGCACAAAGGTCTCTCTCACCCTCTCTCTCTCTCTCTCTCTCTCTCTCTTTCTCTCTCTCTCTCAAACACACACACACACACACACACACACACACACACACACACACTATAATTTGCTGTTAAACTCCATATAACTCTATATACAGGCCAGAAACTAAGCCTTTTTTTGCACAGGCCTAAAGGGTTAATGGTCCCAACTAGTGATCAACTGTAAAAATAACAAATGTTACCTCTTCCCAACAGGGAAAACCACCAACAATCAAGAGTGCATGATTATATGGTGTCATGGCTTTGCATCAAAAAATGTCGTTATAATGGAAGTCAATGGGACAAAAACAGCCACCAACAATAAATGAGGGTGAAAAAAATAAAATCTAATGCTGCACAAAAACTAACAATACATCAAAGCCAATCTACAGTTACTAATCTTTGACATGCCCAAGACTGTCATAAAAGGTAAAAAAAATATCCAGTCCACAATTACTTTTTATATTGAAAATATGTCATTTTGTGTGTGTTTTTTCTTCCCAAATCAGTGACATCATTTATGAACTTGGTAATTAAAGAGTTAAAGGGCCCTATCTTGCACCCAGCGCAATTGACTTTGTACACCGACGCATGTGTCATTCCTATTTTGCACCCGCGCAAAGCGCGCTTTTCCCTCCACAGAAGCACGTCGCTAAACTAGTGAATGAACTTGCGCTCCCTGGGCGGTTCAGCGCAAAAAAGGAGGCGTGTTCCGGCGCAAACGATCCCTGGTGCTATTTTGCTGTTCCATTAAACAATTGCGCCACTGACCAGAAAAAACCTAGTCTAAAGTCAGTGGCGCGTTGCGCGTAGTTCATTATGCTATTTTAAGGGCGCATGCTTGACCATAATGTATAGCGTGCACAACGCGCATACACTTTGCTCATGTAATCTACACAGATGCAACAGTTATTTTTGCAAATCATAAATTGTTACACTAAAAAAATATTAACACATGAGATGACGGAAATCATTGTGGTGTGCCACGAAGATGTGAAAAAAATAGGCATAAAACTAGCTCACAAATTATTCAGGCTAATTATTCTCCCATCCCCATACAACACAACTTCTCTGTCTTTCACTGCTCTTACAAGAACATCAGGTTCCTCGGCTGTGAACCGCTCCTGGCGTGCGCCTGGTAAATACGCCATAATAATAGCAATCCATAATGGAACTTGCGCACCTGCTTTTAAAGGGAATGTTGGATGACGCTCTGATTGGTTTATTTCACGTTACGCCCAAACCACACCTATGAATAATGAAGCTACTTCAGACCAACCCACTTTAGATTTGCGCCGGGCGCAAGAGCCATTTATCCCGCCGGGAAAATAGCAACAGCGCCGAGACCCGCCCACAAACTTACTTGCGCTTCGCGCTTTGACACTTGCGTTTCAGATCGTTTAAATAGGGCCCAAAATCTTGGATTTTCTTTTTAAACATTTGGTAGTTTTGATCAGGACTGAGGGTGATTAATAGATTTATGCAAAACAAAATTAAAAAATCTTTATCTGAGACATTTTTACAGCATTTTAATTTAGTGGGTGTTTTCATCCCGAACATAACAAAAGGGTAGTGAATTTACCCACAGTATACTGTTGAGTTTTTGAAAAATTTCAAGCATTTTCCCAAAATAAGTGTCAAAATAAGATTTGTCAGCAATCATTCCATTAGCTGAAACACAGAGAAAGTTGTGGCCAAAATAAGACTAAACTTTACCACCTAGTGGACGAAAACGTCCCCAATAACGCATATGGGGTATTATGTAACAGCAAGTCATTTGTGCAAGTACATTTGACTTGCAGTTTTCCAAAACTTAATCATTTTTATTTGATGAGTAGCTGCAGTAGTTAATGTTGTTTTATATTATACAGCTATCATTGAGCTAAGGTATACCCCCCTACCAGCCCATCTATCAATGAAGAACCTGTGTTACACAGATATGGCATATTCATGGTAATGTTTTTATTTGTCATTTAAACTTATGTAAATAGAATTCCTGTCTCCCCCTCTAGTGGACCTTAAGTGTAAGACCTTCATCGCTCAGATAATGAAAGTCACTAGGATTTTTTGAGAAGGAAAAAGTCTGACCAGTTACAGCGACAAGTCAAACGAGTCTGAAGATCTGAGCTGAATTTGGTGAAACATTAAAATTTTAGTCGTTGTCAATTACTCTCATAATAAATGATAATAATGTTCAAATATATGTCGGCTTTCTCAAGGCCAACAAAGAAGACTAAAAGAAAAACCATTCAATTTAGTATGGAATAAAACTAATATTACTAATTTATTTCATAAATTTAACTATATTAATTTTCCCAATAAATTATTAATGTCACACACACACCTATCTTGTTGCTTTTTGACTTAAAAGATGAGAGTGGTAAATGTTACAGACATATTATCATGGAACTGTTCAGTCTATTATTGATTTTTATTTCCACTTTACTTTTATCCAAGGAGACAAAACTATTTGCACTCTATTTACAGTGGGACAATATTCATACAATACTATAACCTAGAAATAATTTAAAGGCGTGACTTTCAAGTCACAGCACGAATTATGTGCGCAGCAACATCTGACTCAAATATTATGTTAATTAACAGTCAGCGGTGGTTTCAGACACTACTCTTATAAGACTCTTATTCTGAAAGAATGTAAGATCGAGTTGAAGGCGGAGCTATTCGACCAATCAGATGAAAGGAGCGTTTCAGCTCCGCCCACAAGTGCGTATGAAACATTGAAGCCATAAACCGTTTTTTAAACCCATAGACAGTAAAAGAAATGGACACAGCGACCCCATTGGAACTCAATTGAGACAAATGAAGCCCGGTTTTAGCGTTTTTTAGCACTTCCGTTTCTGATGCGCAGACTCAAACGAGGCTTGACGACGTCAGCAACCTGTCTGACAGATGTAAATCTTCTAGTAGCTGTGCGTGCAAACTGCCATCGTTAATCTTGCAGAGACGGCGAGCTTGAGCGGGGAGTTCTTTGTCGTGAGTGAGCAGGAGTAAGTATTCTGCTTAATTATTTTGTATAGTATTTTAAAATGTAACGCCAGTACGCCATATTAAGTTAATTGCCTGCGAGCTTCTCCTCATGTCTGTACGGTAATGCGACAGAGAGCCGAGTGGTTATGACGCAATCGTTAGCCTATTTTTTACAAAAACTGTTTATACGGGGCCATAATGTAACATAGAAGGTAATGGAGCTCTTTATACATTGTCGTGTATCTTTAGAAATAAATAATGGACAAACAGAGTCTTTAAACGCCTCAGATGTAAAGCTATTCGCTGTCAAAGTGACGCCAAAATGAATGGGAGTCAATGGGAATGCTAACGCAAGTGAAGTTCTGCTACAAGATGGCAGCCCCCACCCGACTTCAACTTCCGATCGAGTTCCTTGCCCCTTGTTTAAACCCCAAATGACAAAATGAGAAATCAAGTCAAAAACTCATTTTCCGTTTGTTTACCTAGATGGAATAACGAATAAACGAGCCATTTTTCCATTTCTCGTTATTGAATTCATGTTCTCTCACTTGAATCTTCTTGAGTCTTTCGTTTTCTGATTTTTAATTGGAAACGGATTAGGATTGGACGGAAGATACCCTGATTCGTCTCAAAGTTGCTCATTTGTCTCTTATTGCTCATGTGTATACTCGTGTATGGTAAGACTATATTTATCTTTTCTCCAGTTGTGTCTGATTTGGAAACAAAAACGGTGTTCGTGATGGAGGGAGATTCAGTCACTCTACAATATGGCATTTGGCCTCCATTCGAAGAAGATTGGGTTCTTTGGAGAACGAAAAATCTCGTAGCTGAACGCATGGGATATATGGATGCACGTTTCAGGGATATCTGTAAAGATGTCCCGTGTAAAGACCGTAATAAGAGACTCAAAGACAGACTGAAACTGAATCGAGATGGATCTCTGACCATCACTAACACCAGAACCACAGACTCTGGACTTTATGATTTACTGATCAGGAGTTTTGGTCTCCGTGGAAGCAGAAGTACAAAGCTGTTTCTCCTTGATGTTCATGGTGAGTACATTTTTGATTTATTAAAAGCTGCTCTTCAGCTGTAATGGAGATGAAAGTTTCTACTCTCACCATCTCCAATAAGCTTCTATGGACATCTGTTTTAACTGTCTATTATTTAATCCGAATTGACTTTTGGTGGCTTTATATCCAGAGTTATTTCATGTTGTGTAACTTGTTTTTCTTCATTGTTTCCCTCTCCGTAAAAAAGATCCTCCAGCAGCTGTTGGTTTGTGTTTCAGGTGTTTCTGCTGCTGATCGAGATCAAATGAAGAGAAAGTCAGTGAAGGAGGGAGAATCTGTTACATTAGACACTCGTGTAATAAATAACCAAAACAATTCAATAACATGGTATTTCATGGACACTCTCATCGCTGAAATCACTGGAGATCAGAGTAAGATCTGTTCAGATGATCAGTGTAATGATAGATTCAGAGACAGACTGAAGCTGGATCATCAGACTGGATCTCTGACCATCACAGACACCAGAACCACAGACTCTGGACTCTATCTATTACAGATCAGCAGCAGCAGATTCAGCATCATGAGGAGTTTTAGTGTTACTGTCAGTGGTGAGTATTATTGAGTCGTGATGCACAATATATCCATCTCTGATCTTGGAGGTGGGTGATTTGAGAGCATATGAGACAAGAGCATATCCGTCGAAGAGGTTTCAAATTCTGCAGAGATCAAATAAATTTCATTGGCATAAATCTGTGGTTCCCAATCCTGGTCCTGAAGAACTCTCATTAGTGAAGACTCCAAGACCTCAGATGTGTGTGTGTGTCAGATAAGAAAGATAAAAAACGTGAAGTATTGGGGGTTCTCAAGGACCAGGATTGGGAACCACTTACCTAAATAATGGAAAAATATTTTGAGTGGTCCCTGTAAATGCTCAGGTAATATAAAATCATCATGTAAAAGTAACATGGCATCATACCGTGAATACTTTCATCAATGAGACACTCAATTCTATTTTCAGAATCATTTTGGAAAAAAGCTTTTGTCACATAAATAAAATTAATTATTAATATGAAAAATAATGACGTTTCGAAGCATTAAAGCATTAACTGCAACAGTGTTAACACAATCCACAGCTTGTATGATAAATCATCTCTTAGCTGTTTTGCCTGATTGATTGCAGGCACACAGCAAAACAAAAAAGAAGCTAACAACGTATGCTAACCTATATTTTTTAACTCTTTGATGCGTTTTGCTGTTTATATACTTAATTTGTGGGGCTTTCATTACTTTGATTAGCCTACCTAGTCTGAGTATTACTGCAGTATGTATTCAACAATGCCTTAAACAAACATTTACAATGAAAAAAAAGTGTAATTCATCCAAATAATTATTTTATATATATATATATATATATATATATATATATATATATATATATATATATATATATATATATATATATATATATATATAAGTGTACAAATGCATTTATGGCAAAACTAGGGCTGGGACAACGCGTCGAGGTCATTATGACGTTGACGCCAAAAATACGTAGACGAAAAATGTGCGCATCGATTCGTCGACCTGTTTTTATTTCTCTAAAAAACGTTTGCAAAACATTCACCTTATGTGCGCTGAATATACGCTATGACCGGATCATCATTCTGTCCTACGTTATACAGGTCCTTCTAAAAAAATTTGCATATTGGATAAAAGTTCATTATTTTCCATAATGTAATGATAAAAATTTAACTTTCATATATTTTAGATTCATTGCACACCAACTGAAATATTTCAGGTCTTTTATTGTTTTAATACTGATGATTTTGGCATACAGCTCATGAAAACCCAAAATTCCTATCTCAAAAAATTTGCATATTTAATCTGATCAATAAAATAAAAGTTTAATACAAAAAAGTCAACCTTCAAATAATTATGTTCAGTTGTGCACTCAATACTTGGTTCGGGAATCCTTTTGCAGAAATGACTGCTTCAATGCGGCGTGGCATGGAGGCAATCGGCCTGTGGCACTGCTGAGGTGTTATGGAGGCCCAGGATGCTTCGATAGCGGCCTTAAGCTCATCCAGAGTGTTGGGTCTTGCGTCTCTCAACTTTCTCTTCACAATATCCCACAGATTCTCTATGGGGTTCAGGTCAGGAGAGTTGGCAGGCCAATTGAGCATAGTAATACCATGGTCAGTAAACCATTTACCAGTGGTTTTGGCACTGTGAGCAGGTGCCAGGTCGTGCTGAAAAAACGAAATCTTCATCTCCATAAAGCTTTTCAGCAGATGGAAGCATGAAGTGCTCCAAAATCTCCTGATAGCTAGCTGCATTGACCCTGCCCTTGATAAAACACAGTGGACCAACACCAGCAGCTGACATGGCACCCCAGACCATCACTGACTGTGGGTACTTGACACTGGACTTCAGGCATTTTGGCATTTCCTTCTCCCCACTCCACCTCCAGACTCTGGCACCTTGATTTCTGAATGACATGCAAAATTTGCTTTCATCCGAAAAAAGTACTTTGGACCACTGAGCAACAGTCCAGTGCTGCTTCTCTGTAGCCCATTTCCTGCACACGCCTGTGCACGGTGGCTCTGGATGTTTCTACTCCAGACTCAGTCCATTGCTTCCGCAGGTCCCCCAAGGTCTGGAATCAAATCTTCCTCAGGGTCCGGTCACCTCTTCTCGTTGTGCAGTGTTTTTTGCCACACTTTTTCCTTCTCACAGACTTCCCACTGAGTTGCCTTGATACCCAGCACTCTGGGAACAGCCTATTTGTTCAGAAATTTATTTCTGTGTCTTACCCTCTCGTTTGAGGGTGTCAATGATGGCCTTCTGGACAGCAGTCAGGTCGGCAGTCTCACCCATGATTGCGGTTTTGAGTAATGAATCAGGCTGGGAGTTTTTAAAAGCCTCGGGAATCTTTTGCAGGTGTTTAGAGTTAATTAGTTGATTCAGATGATTAGGTTAATAGCTCGTTTAGAGAACCTTTTCATGATATGCTAATTTTTTGAGATAGGAATTTTGGGTTTTCATGAGCTGTATGCCAAAATCATCAGTATTAAAACAATAAAAAACCTGAAATATTTCAGTTGGTGTGCAATGAATCTAAAATATATGAAAGTTTAATTTTTATCATTACATTATGGAAAATAATGAACTTTTATCCAATATGCAAATTTTTTAGAAGGACCTGTATAACCAATCCAGGGGTTTTTCTGCATTGATCTTTTTTTTTGGCAGCTGTCAAAGCTTTATTTGATCCGTGAGTGATGTAGAATAGAATGACTGCTGCGCCTGACAGGGCGCATACGAGAGAGAGCCCCGGCTGCGCGCATACTAACAGTCTTCAAACAACACGAGTGCTTCTTGCTCTCACTCTCCCTTGTGCATATTAATCAAAATCATTAGACACGATAGAAAAAGGGCGGAACGCCAAAGTTTCACGTGGAGCATTCTGAGATTTTTTTTTTTTTCCATGACAGGCTGCTGGCTCCCACTGTTAATTTTTTATTTTTTTATTTTTTTGTAAAAGCACTCTCTGTATTAGCTTAAAGCCCTCAAGTTTACATTGGTTACTGTATTCTTTCAATTGCTCTAAACAAGTATTTTGGGTGACATCAAGTTGTTGTTATTTTCATCTGAAAGAAGAACTTTTTTTCAGTAAGCTAGGCCCTATGTGTTCAGTAAGTTTGTTTCAGTAAGCTATGTGTTTTCAAGGCTTCAAGGTTTTATTCAATGCCATCTCTATACATGTGCAAAGTAATTCTTTCTTAGTCTTTTATTTTGTAATTTTAAGAGCAATAAACATATATTGCAATGTTAAGGAATTCATGTTTTTTTCATTCAGATATGTAAATCAACATGTATAAATTGTTAGTAGTCAATTAATGGGGAGATAATCAAAATCGAATGGGTCTGAAAAAATTCATCGTTAGATTAATCGATGCATCGAAAAAAATAATCGCTAGATTAATCGTTTAAAAAATAATCGTTTATCCCAGCCCTACACCAAACTATACATTGTCCTCTTTTTTTATTCATATTATACTATCATACTTATTTTTCATATTATATCATTTAGAACTATAATTAAAATCAGACACATATTTTCTCCTATTATTCTTTTACTTTAAAACATCAACATTTTTTCAAATTTTTTTCCAAAATGACTGCGCCACCATTATAGTTCTAAAATGTAAATTAAGATGGAGCAGTTTAAACTTTACAGATTAATCTAATCATTTATATAGATAAAATAATCAGCACTTATTTTCAGTTCAGTAGTGTTCATTTCATTTTTTTTAATTTATGAAAATTGTATTTTAAAATGAAAAATACAACTCCTGGGTTGCTTTTACTGTATATTTTGGGTCATCGTCCATTATAAAGCGCCGCCCAACCAACTGACTGAATCTGAGCAGACATTATATCTCTATACACTTCAGAACTCTTGCGGCTGCTTTTGTCTTCAGTCATGTCATTAATGAACATCAGTTACCCAGTGCCACTGGAAGCAATGCACACTCATGCATCACACTGCTCCACCATGTGTCACAGATGATGTTGTATGCTTTGGATCATGAGCTGTTCCAAGCCTTCTCCATACTTTTTTCTTCCCATCATTCTGGTACAGGTTGAACTTAATTTCAGCCGTCCAAAGAATACTTTTCCAGAAGTGGTCTGGAAGTGGTTCTTCCAATTTTAAAATTGCTACGAAAACCGTAGCTAAACTTTGTGCACCGGTTTGAGCTTGAACTTACCCCTGATCTGACAGTGAGGGAGCTCAGAGTAATTTATCAATTACTTATCATCTATATTTTGATGCAGATACTGAAATATCTGACATGGTTCCATTACTAATTTTCCACAGTATCTACCGGATATACACAGAGACAAGCTGTGTCTCTCTTTCCTCTCTGACAGTGAGTTTGACACGCATCTGCTTCCTGTTGATTAAAGTGGAGGTGCAAACAGGCCCCACCTAAAGAGAAGTGAAGTGAAGTGAAGTGAAGTGAAGTGAAGTGAAGTGAAGTGAAGTGAAGTGAAGTGACATTCAGCCAAGTATGGTGACCCATACTCAGAATTTGTGCTCTGCATTTAACCCATCCGAAATGCACACACACACAGAGCAGTGAACACACACACACACACACACTGTGAGCACACACCCAGAGCAGTGGGCAGCCATTTATGCTGCGGCGCCCGGGGAGCAGTTGGGGGTTCGATGACTTGCTCAAGGGCACCTAAGTCGTGGTATTGAAGGTGGAGAGAGAGCTGTTCATGCACTCCCCCCACCCACAATTCCTGCCAGCCCGGGACTAGAACCCACAACCCTTCGATTGGGAGTCCGACTCTAACCATTAGGCCTCCCCCCCAAAAAAAATATGATCATAAACCACACTGCTCATTGTTAATTACAATGGTTTATACTTATAAATACTTATATAATTATACTTTAATAATTGTGTGAGTAGTAAAATTACATAAATGTGGCAAAAATGCATTTTAAGTATAGAAACATTTTGGGTCTCCCCCTCCCTCGACTCACAGTGCTTTGGTCCAAATGCCTGCTTTCCTCTTTTACATCACCTCAGTGTTAATGGTCCATGGTTTTCCTGCGGAGCTTGGCTACTTAACCCTGTTGCTGCGGGTTGAAGCAACCCCAATAACGTGAATGCGAATTTTTACCAGAGGAACCCCACAAAAAAAAAAAAAAAAAAAAAAAAAAACTTGCATGGGACCCTCTTGAATGCAATTTTTACTGGGGAATAAATACACTTTCATACACTTTATTTATCTAACACACATACTTAGTATACACTTAAATTTTGCACATAATTTACATGTACATATATAACTGCATTTTGTAATATACCTGCCTACAATTGTCATTTGTATATTGTCATTCACTATCTACTTATTTGTATTTTTTATTCTTTTATTATGTGTTTTATGTTCTGTCGCTGTCATTCTGTTGTACTGCGGAGCTTCTGTCACAAAAACAAATTCCTCGTATGTGTAAACATACCTGGCAATAAAGCTCATTCTGATTCTGATTCTGATTCTGAAAACATGACATTTAATTTACTCCTAGAAATGTGATTAGGCTAGTTTTGGACTATTTTTAAGCAGCAATTGAGCAGATTTTTTTGCAAAAACCTGGCACCCCTGCATCACCTACACAAACAAGTTCGGTGAGTGAGAACAAATTCAGTAGTTTTGAACCTCGACTGTCACATAGATCTTTGATAAGAATTAATATATATATATATATATATATATATATATATATATATATATATATATATTTGGTTAATTCATTAAAAATCGGCAGCTAAAAAGTAACTAGAAACTAGAACTCTGAGTAGTTTTTGAGAGGAGAACTTTAACTTAAGTACTGTTTTGACAGCAATACTTTTACTTGTAATTTTGTTTTTGTTTTTTCATCAATGTAACAGTACTTGTACTTAAGTACACATTTTCAACTATGATTTGGATATTTACAGTTCTACATATAAATAAAAAAAAAACTTACAATTGTCCCCTCTGTATCAATTATGGCCACTCTTGTGCCCCCAGTTGAAAAAAAGACAATGCCTGACTCTAATGGAAATGTTTGCAGTGTGTTTTCAGATGAAAAGCTGCACACTAAATCGACCCATCTCCTAAATATGTCTTCTGTAAGAAGCTGAGTTTGAATAGAAGTTCGAGTTGTGACTTAAAAAAAAAAACTGTGATAAAATGTGATAGCTGATATAGTTTGCCTGCCTATTAAAAATTAGTCCCTAAGTTCTTGAGTAGATACTTGAATGTGTTTAGATGTATATGTACATTTGTAAATCACCCTCCATGTTTATTCTGTAATAGTTTGCTCTGTTTTATTATTGTACTGCCTTTAATCACTTTTAATTTTAAATTCAATTTTAAAGTAGAAGACTTTAAAATTTTTACCAAACTTTATTTCATTTCTGTTTTGTACAAGAACATCCAATACACAGTTACAACTTAAATGAACACCTCAGCTAACAGTTCCTACGGGTTTGGACGAACTTCAGCATAGTTTTTAGGTACATTAGTGAAGCGAACAATTTTTATTTGGGCGGCACTTGCGTTGATGTCCCGCCACATATATTCAGGAGAGAGCAGTTTACTAGGTTTGTTCAAAAGGAAATACTTGTTCAAGTGTGACTCCTCTTGCCATACCGCCTCAATGGAGCTTGCAGCATCAATGCTCATCTTCTCCCTGCAGGTTTTTGTGAGATGATATACATCCTCCAATGAACCACCAAATGCACCTCCAGCGTAATAATAATCACCTTCCCCAGCTGGAATGTATGCTTGAGACTTTGGACTGCGCTCATATGTGAATTTATCCCTTGAAGTATCATAGAGCCAAGGATGTATCACGCCTACCAGACGACCCAAAGACTCCACACCCCAACGGCCATAGAACTTGGTATCTATGTCCAGGCAGAAGATATAGTTGGCCTCACTGGCCAGTTCACTCTCTATCAGTTTCTCCAGTTTTTCCATCCTGCTCATACTGATGTCCTGCCATCTGTTCAAACTCTGAACCTTTAGAACTGTCAGACTACGGTTTTCACCCATCTTCACTTCAGGAACTAATTCTGGTTGATCTGTAAACAAGTAGTAATGCACTCGAAATCCAACAAAGTAATGCTGCTCAGCTGACTCCAGAAAATCTTTGACAAAACGAACGTATCTAACAAACAGAGAAAACAAATACAGGGAGCTATATTACTCTCTAAAAATTTTTTAGGTTAAATACAACCCAGTGCTGGTTGTATGGACAAATGGGCAACCGGCTAGTTTAGACAACTGCGGGGTTTGTCCATATTTTACCCAGCAACCCAACCGCTGGGTCAAAACGACCCAATTGCAGGTTTTGTCTATATTTTACCCAACACAGGGTTGTATTTAACCCTGCATTTTTTTTAGAGTGTTAATTTATCCTTTACTCATTAATATTTCCAGAAACAAAGAAAACAGAGGAGGGGAAACGAAATGTACAATACAATACAAGAAAAGAAGTATCATGAAAGCTTACTTTCCCAAAGCGAAGGCAGTGGTTGCGATGGTGAGATTCTGTTGTTTGTAGATCGAGTCGATCAGTGTGGAGTCAAATGTTCCCTCCCAAATGATTGGAGCTGACCATGAAGTCACAGAAGCAACATCTGTCCGACTTCTTTAAAAACACACATACAACACTGTAAATCAATCTATTTAGGAGTGGAAATGGGCTATAAAGGTTGATACTATAACATAATACTCACCCTACCAATGCACTCTGCTGGTTGTACAACAACCTGTTATAAAAATTAACGAGCAGAAAGAACAACAGAGATTTGATTTGTTCAAAGAGTCGATACACATTTAAAACATGGGTTTCCTATTTTTTTTATTATTATTTCCAACTATGACCTGAAGAATCATCGTTTAACTCGTTATTACTGGTCATCTGAACAGATCAACAAAAACAACCATAAACCAATAATATATTTGTCCTAAGCATCTGTCCTTTTTAACTATGGATCAACTTAAAAATAAAGTCACTTTTAAGAAGATGAAGTTTTACTTACCCTGGTGATGAGCGCAATCCAAAGGTATTTTGCTTCCATTCTAGGCTGATAATAACAAAGTCAAACCCTTACATATCTGAATTAGATTATGCTGTGTTTGTGATTTTGAACATGAACATGTACATAAATACTAGCATGTGTGTGTATGTGTGTACTACATCATTACTCACTTGGTGATGCCTTGTTCTGTTATCTGCTGATTGCATCTTGACTTCCTTGGGTGGATGATTTCGTCGGTGCCACCACTTGCAGATTTTAATGATAACAGTGAAAAGAACTTAAAATGCTCCCTCAGACTTGATAGTACATATAAGAATAATACAAATCTGAAAAGGGTCTACTTTTATGTGTACACTCAAAATATCAATAAAACATTGAAAAATGAAAAATAAAACAGGGTGTGCTTGTGTTTTTGAACATGAGCATGTACATAAAAACTAGCATGTGTGTGCATGCAGTTGCTCCTCATACTTGATGATGCCTTGTTCTTTCATCTTCTGATTGCATCTTAAAACAGTAGAAATAAATAATTCAGTAATACAAACTTCTCAAATCAACAGTTCCCTTTCAAGGGAACTTCGAACTGCATCCTCTAGGGGTCACTATTTGGAACGGCTTGTTGTGACCCTTGTCTGAAGCATACGCTCAAAAACAGCAGCAACATGTTGGCCGGCAGCAGCCCATGACATCACTACCGGTGTGTGTATAGTATAATAGGTGCCGGGAGAATACGTCATCTTTTTCTTCATATTCAGTGACAGCTGCTTTAGATTGGTTTGAGTCTTATCTATCAAATAGGAGGATATCTGTAGAAATTGGAGAACCTTCATTATTCCCTAGGCCAATCACCTGTGGGGTGCCACAGGGTTCTATTCTGGGTCCAGTTTTTATTTTCTCTTTATATGCTTCCATTGAGCGTTTAATTTTGAGCGCCATAACATCTCCTATCAAATCTATGCAGATTATACCCAGCTCTACTTACCATTAGATTCTGGTAGTGAATCTGTCATTTCTCTACTAGCATGTTTAAAGGATATTAAAGAATTATCGAGATTGACCCAGATTATCCTATTTGGGTCTAAACCACAGATTGACAAATACAGTGGTCTCTTGGGGCATTTTCAGTCAAAGAAATTGTGAAAAATCTGGGGGTCATTTTAGATGCTGACCTGAAGTTCGACAAACAAATAAATTCAGTGGTCAGGGCTAGCTTTTTCCAGCTAAAGCGACTGCGAAAGTTAAAGCTCCTCCTCACCTTTCAGGATTTGGAGACTTTAATTCACACTTTTATTTACTCAAGGCTTGATTATTGCAATCCATTGTATGCTGGAATTAGACAGTCATCCCTTTTAATACAGTTACAGTACACGATTACAGTTAGTCCAAAATGCTGCAGCTCATTTCTTGACTGGGACAAAAAAGCCCTATACAGGCTTCTCTTCATTGGCTTCCCGTGAAACAAATAATTGATTTCAAGGTTTTAACATACATGTTTAAAGCTCTACATGGACTTGCCCCTAACTATACATCAGAACTTTTAAGTTTATATTCCCCTCAGAGATCACTCAGTCAGATCTTCAGTCCAGCTGTTTTTAAATGTCCCAAATTCTCGGTTGAAAACAAAAGGCGACAGGACTTTTTCAGTCTATGCTCCAAAACTTTTGAAAACACTACCCTTAATTATCAGAGCTTCTCCTACATTAAGACTTTTTAAAGCATCAATTAAAACATACCTCTTTTCTCAGGCTTATTCTTAATTTGGGTTTATCTTATGTATCTCTTAAATGCTAGGGGTTGTAATTATTATTATTATTTTATTTTATAATTGTGTTTAAATTATCTTGTTATGATTGGACTGAATACCTTCCAGCCCTGTTTTATTTGTGTGTACGTGCTCTGCTTGTGAAGCACTTTGGTTAACATTCTTGTTGTTTTAATTGTGCCATATAAATAAGTTTGACCTTGAATTTGACCTTGACTGTTTTGTTTTAAGCGTGCATTTCAGTAGTAAGAGCGATATCTATTCCCAAATTATGGTGTGTACTAGCAAGGTATTTAGAGTATGTGTAAATCCATGTCATCCTTATTTGACACTTGATGACACACATCTCTGTGTTTTTTGTTTGGGTGAAGAGCATGCACGCAATGTTCTTGAGGGGGAAAACTCTGCACACTTTCTGAAAACCTCTATGGTAAGGGTTACACGTTATTAATCTCGCTCCCTTTCAATTCAATTCAATTCAAGTTTATTTGTATAGCGCTTTTTACAATAAAAATCATTACAAAGCAGCTTTGCAACAATTTGTATTGTAAACGCACTAGCATGCCTGCTTTTGTCCCAACAATGGAAACGCGGTTGAAAGGGAACGTCTCAGGTTACTTGTGTAACCATGGTTCTCTGCAATGCTTCGGAAGGAAGCTTCAGACAAAGAAGTGGATGTCATGTTCTCCCGGTGCCTATTTATACTATAGTCGCATTGGTAGTGACGTCATGGGCTATTGCAGGATCACACGAAGCATTCCCCATAGCAACCCCAGAGAACGCAATATCTCATTCCCTACTCAGGCAACCATGGCTACATAAGTAACCTGAGACATTTTTGATGCAGCTCGAGTTCCCTGAATGGGAAAAACACATGCACTACATCTGCACTATGTTTTTCTTAATTCACTAGACTCACCTGCACTGGTTATTGTTCAGGTAAATGATCCTGTAAAGAAAGACATAGATCTGAATGAGATTATTTGCTTGTCATGTACACAAAAAATTCTGAGTAAATAAATAATTGCTTTATATATTTTAGAGTTTCCTGTCCCAAACCTATCATTTAGAAATCCTGAAACCTGAACCACTAAACCACTCTTAATATAATTCTCCAAAAAAAAAAAAAAAAATTAAATGGGTCATAAAATGCAGTTTTGGAAATGTAAAGTATGTTTGTCAAGGTTAGTTTATAAAGATTTTTGTCATTAATAAAAGTTGCATAAGCAGAATAGAGTGGCAATGCTATGTTAAATACATAGCATTGCATAGCATTAAGTCCAGCAGCGGTAATGTTACCAACTTTTGAGGAATAAAACCGCATTATTATCACATCAATTCACAACTCAAACACAAAGCAAGCCTCCTAATATTGTTACGTCCCGTGACTCAAAAAGGGGACGCAACAAAAACTGGGACATAAGAAAGCCAATTCGTAAAAAAAAACGTTTTATTTAGCTCAAACAAATATACCAAAACGTCTTAAGATAGTATTCAAAGTCAGTAATGGCATCCTAAAGATATGTGCGAGAAGGTAATATCCTGTGGTGTGGTCTCGTGATGTGTGCAAAAAAGAAACATCAAACTATAACGAAAAACAATCAAGTTGGCCGCCCGCTCTTCTGCCATCAAGCTTGCTTCTTATAAAGAGGCAAGGGAAATTGGGCACAGGTGTCACGGATGCAACCAGGTTACGGGGGCGGAGTCATCCGACGTCTACTGGAAAAAAGCCCAATGAATACCCAGGTCGTCACACTCCTCCCCTTAGAACAGGGATCTGTTAAGAATCCCTGCAAACAAACAAACAATTAAAACAAAAACAAACACCATACAGAAAAGAAAAAAAAAAAATTAAGTACCAAAGACAGCAACCAGAGCCAAAAGAGTGTTTTTTTTTTTTTTTTTTTTACACCAACTTAAGCCTCATTCATAGGGGAACGTGACAGGGCGTCTGCCACAACGTTTTCAGACCCTCTAATGTGCTTAATATCAAGGCAATAAGCCTGAAGAAACAAAGACCAACGTATCAGCCTTTGGTTAGGACAGTGAAGAGAATTTAAAAACGTCAAGGGGTTGTGGTCTGTATAAATAACAACAGGTTGACTTGAGCCAACATAGATGTCAAAATGCTGTAACGCCCAAATCAACGCTAAAGCCTCCTTTTCCACCACGGAATAATTTAGCTGGTATGAGTTAAACTTGCGCGAAAAGAAGCTGACAGGCCGAACAACCCCCTGTTCATCAGACTGTTGGAGAACAGCTCCAGCTCCAACCTGACTTGCGTCAACCTGCAAAGAGAAGGACCTTTCAAAACAAGGAGCCGCAAGGACAGAAGACGAACACAATAGAGACTTAACATTTTCAAAAGCTAGCGCACAATTTGACGACCATATGAACTTTGTTTTGGTTTTCAAAAGATCGGTAAGTGGTGCAACAACTGACGAAAAGTTACAGCAAAAGGAACGATAATAACCCACTAAACCCAAAAACCGCATAAGCTCTCTTTTGGTAGTAGGCGCAGAGTATTCTTGAATAGCTTGAACTTTTGCATTTAATGGTCGAACTTCACCACTTCCGACCACTTTACCCAAGTATGTCACAGTGGCCCGAGCAAAATCACACTTGGCTAAATTCACAGTCAAGCTAGCTTCCGAAAGGCGCATCAAAACTGCATGCAGACGTTGTAAGTGCAAATCCCAACTGTCACTGAAGACAACCAGATCATCTAAATACACAGCACACCCCTCAAGGCCTGATACCACACGATTCATCAGGCGTTGAAAGGTGGCAGGAGCATTTCTAAGCCCAAAACTCATTACTTTGTAGGAGTAAAGACCTGATGGTGTAATGAAGGAAGAGATTTCTTGAGCTCGCCGAGTCAAGGGCACCTGCCAGTAACCTCTTAGCAGGTCAAGTTTAGTTACATACCTAGCTGAGCCTACCTGGTCAACACAATCGTCCACCCGAGGGAGTGGAAAACAATCAGGCTTTGTCACAGCGTTTACCTTTCGAAAGTCTGTACAAAACCTTACAGACCCATCAGGTTTTCCTACTAATAGACACGGAGACGCCCAGTTGGAACACGAAGAAACTGCAATATCATTTTCTTGCATATACCTAATCTCTGCTTCCATCAAATCTCTTTTTTCTGGTGACACACGATAATAACGCTGTCTGACAGGGGAAGCATTACCCACATCAATATCATGCTCAACCCAATCTGTTCGAGACGGCGTATCTCCAAACAACCCAGGGAAACTCCGCAAAAGTGCACTCAACTCCGCCACCTGCGAAGGAGACAAGTGGACCAGATCATCGTTTAACCTTTCCAAAGACTCAGAATTATTTAAACGTCCACGTAAAATACCATCATCTGGTTCTTTACCCTCATTCTCCATTTGCCCGGAGCAAAACCCAGCTCCAACACCTGAAACAGCAAGGAGAGCAGAACAAACAGGGTTTACTTCCCCATTAGACTTCTCATAATATGGTTTCAGTAAATTCACATGATATAATTGAGTTAACTTTCTCCGAAACGGAGTGAAAATCTCATAATTTTCATCACTCAATTTACGCTTCACCACATACGGGCCTTCAAATTTTGCCTCGAAAGGAGAAGATGGCAAAAGACGTGACACAAGAACTTGGTCTCCTGGCTCAAAAACACGACATTCCACCTGGCGATCATACAACCGTTTCATGCCTGCCTGTTGTTTTTTTTGTTGAACTCTGGCCAATGCTCTAGCCTCAATTAACCTCTGTCTAAACCCATAAACGTACGACAACAGATTTTTCGGTGAGTCAGAAATTTTGACGGAACTTTGTAACACTCCCACAAGCCCACGAACTTTATGACCGAAAACTAAATCATTGGGACTAAACCCAGTGCTTTCGTGCACAACCCCACGTGCAGCCAGTAGTAACCAGGGCAAACCCTCCTCCCAATCTCTGTCCAACTGCACACAATAAGCACGAAGAAGAGACTTCAACGTTTGATGAAATCTCTCCAACGCTCCCTGGCTTTGCGGATGATGCACACTAGCAAGATTATGTTTGATTTTAAGCTGTTTTAAAACCTGTTGGAAGAGATGAGAGGTAAGGTTAGTACCCTGATCACTTTGAATGATTTTAGGAATGCCAAAAAATGACATGAATTGTGACAAAGCTCTTACAATTGATCGCGATGTAATTGTTCGCAATGGATAGGCTGAAGGAAAACGTGTAGCCAAACACATGACCGTAAGCAAATATTTGCTTCCCGATTTTGAAGGTGGCATAGGGCCCACGCAATCAACTATGAGATGTTCAAAGGGATTACAATCAGCAGAAATCGGATGTAATGGAACTGGTTTCAGTTTTTGATTTGGCTTACTGGTTACCTGACAAACGTGACATGACCGTATATAGGTTGAAATATTGCTCTTTAAATGTGGCCAAAAAAAATACTGCAAAACACGATCATAGGTCTTACGCACCCCAGAATGCCCCGACTTTTCGTGTGCAACCTCCAACACGCCACGCCGAAATTTTGTGGGAACCACTACCTGAACAATAGGATCTCCCACAAAATTCTCACCATGAGGACTCCATTTCCTCAACAATAACCCATCTTGTACAAAATAGCCTCTAGTCTTATCTGATACATCGCCATCCTGAAGTGCAGAGGTAAACAGCTCATCCAAAGTGGAATCTAACCGTTGTTCTTTACTCAGGTCATCTGCAGACAGAGGAAAAGGCAGAGAAGACAAATCAGGTACAGGCAAAAAAATGTGCTGTGCCTTTAGCTCACTTCTTTCTTGAGGCTTCAAATGCTCCATACTTTTAGCCATAGCGCGAGTTACAACCCCCACAGGGTCTACCACCATTTCGTACTCACTCAACTCTCCACTAGATGAAACCATAGGAGACGGAGACGCATTTGGCCACACCTTATCTCCTGCTAATTTGTTTCCCAAGATAAGGTGTACACCCTCAATTGGTAAAGCAGGACGCAAACCCACTACTACTTCCCCAGTCACTAAGTCAGAGTGAAGCTTAACCTTATGAAGAGGAACTGTTAATGTATTTAAGCCCATACCTCGAACTAAAACACTATTACCAGTTTCAGATTGCACTGAAAACGGCAAAATGGACTCTAAAATGAAAGAATCCATAGCACCTGTGTCACGTAGAATTCTGACAGGAACTTCAACTCCATCTGACAATGACACTCGACCTTCTGTAATAAAAGGAGCATAAGTGGACAAATAATCATTAAACAGTTTATCCTCAGACTCAGCCCCACTAGAATGAACAGAATTTGCCACTGCAGCAGGCTTAAACTTATTTACGTCAATCTGTTTATTTTTCTCTTTAAGTATAGGGCAGTCCCCTTTCCAATGGCCTTTTCCCCGACAGTAATTACATATTTTAGACGAATCAAACTTCCCTGAAGAAAAGTATCCACCCTGAGAACCAGCATATGTAACACGATTCGCGGCAACTTCACGTGTTCTCCAATCAGCAGCAGTGTTTTTATGAGTGAGCACAAAGTCATCAGCCAACAATGCTGCCGCCTCAGGAGACTCAATTTTGTGCTCACTGATATACATCGCAATTGGATCAGAAACGGAAAGTTTAAACTGTTCAACTATAATCAATTCCAGCAGTTCCTCAAATGTTTTGGCCTTTAGCGATGCACACCAACGAGTAACATGTCGTCTTAAATCTTGCACAAACTCCAAATGAGTCTGTCCTTGCTCCTTTTTACAAGACCTAAAACGTTGTCGATATGTTTCTGGTACACACTCATATGCTTTCAAAACTGCGAATTTAACGGTTTCATAATCTCTACAGTCATCTGTACTCAAAGCAGCAAAAGCTAACTGAGCCTTACCGACCAATACACTCTGTAGTAACAGAACACAATCGGTTTTAGACCAACCTTGTAACACCGCAACACGTTCAAACATAGTAAAGAAAACATCCGGATCAACCTCATTAAATTTAGGAACAAGTTTTAAGCTTTGATTCAGTGGAAACTTCTCACTCTGACCAACAATTGACCCAACGTCACCAACTTTACCTTCTTCAATGAGCTTCAGTTTTAAATACTGCAAGTCCATCCTTGCTTTATCCAATTCTATTTTATCACGCTCCGATTTCTGCTTTATTTTCTCATGTTCCATTTGTAACAATAATAACTCTTTTTGCTGGTCAAAAGTTAAAGCAGACTGTGTAGTCAAACTTTTTACATGCTGGTCACTTTCACTCATTTCAGCTGTCAGAACTTTCTTATCAACCAGTTTATTCCTCAGCTCAGTTTTAATACTACTTTCTTTTATTCTCTTATCGCTAAGTTTTACTTCATAATATTCAGCGATTTTCAAAAGTTGTTCTTTTGTACACTTATTTAACAACACGTACGACGGCGATTCAACAAACTGGTCAATATCAGCCATAAGCAAATAAACCACAGACTGAAAGTATTCAAATGTGCAATCAAATACTTGGAAATTAGCCCACTATCTAACTCCCAAAAATCTACCTACTTAACTAAAACCTAAATCTTCATGTGGATACTGGCGGGGGGAAATTAAGCACACAAGCCCAGTGGGTGGAACTGCAACTGGTTAAACCAGCGACAATTCTCAACACCATGGAAATGCTCCCGAGACAACCGCTACTACCCGCGTTCACCACAACTCTATAACAAAACCCGATATGTTTCAAAGGAAACACACCGCTAAACCTACCAGGGATAAATTCCAAGTCAAAACAAACACTATTGCACAAAAGAAACTTACCAGTCGGAGGATTCAAACGACGACCAAACAACTAGCTACACCAAACGCTTTCAGATGTCCCAAAGCAGCTATCATGACGTAATTATTCAAATTGGGATCCCCCAAACGTCACGACCAAATAATTTCCAATCCCCTTTAAAGGAATAGAAAACAACAAAACAATCCAAATAATCAAACATATTCAACTAAGGCATAGAATTTGCCTAAGAACGGACGAGCCCCCATTTGTTACGTCCCGTGACTCAAAAAGGGGACGCAACAAAAACTGGGACATAAGAAAGCCAATTCGTAAAAAAAACGTTTTATTTAGCTCAAACAAATATACCAAAACGTCTTAAGATAGTATTCAAAGTCAGTAATGGCATCCTAAAGATATGTGCGAGAAGGTAATATCCTGTGGTGTGGTCTCGTGATGTGTGCAAAAAAGAAACATCAAACTATAACGAAAAACAATCAAGTTGGCCGCCCGCTCTTCTGCCATCAAGCTTGCTTCTTATAAAGAGGCAAGGGAAATTGGGCACAGGTGTCACGGATGCAACCAGGTTACGGGGGCGGAGTCATCCGACGTCTACTGGAAAAAAGCCCAATGAATACCCAGGTCGTCACACATACCCACTCAATACCATCCCAAAGAACACTAGAATGATGATAAAATTCTGACGGAGCAGCATTATTTTTGCATAGTCATGTCCACAGACTGATGAAGCGTAAGTGAGAGCAATAAAGCAAGAGAGATATAAACCAAGGAAGGAGGCAAAATAGACGGATGAGGGTGGAGCCCTGCATTACAGAACAATAAATGAGTCTCAAAATGCAAACTTGATTAACACTTTCAATGCCAGATTTCTTATAATAAGCCTGAAAGCTTTCAATTTATTCATAGGAAGAGAATTATTAGAACTCCCTTTTTACTGATGTATATTCTAGTGCTGATGTATATTATGAATATGTGTTTGTGATTTTAAACTAATCAGATGAAATAAACAAAACAAAAACAATAAATGAAAACTTAAAAAATAAACCTGGCTTGACAGCTTTTGACAGTGAAACTGTTAATATTTTATATATCTAGAACTGTTATTAATTACAGTTCTAGATATATAAAAATATAAATATTTTTTTGCAAGGTTTGAGGCACTAAACAGCACCCGTGCTGAGAAAGCAGTTCCCCATCAGCAAGAAAAGATGCTTTGCCTGGACATAACTGATGTGCGGAAGTCTCTGAGGAGGGTAAACATCCAGAAGGCTCCAGGCCCTGATAACATACAGGGGCGAGTGCTCAAGGAATGTGCAGACCAGCTGGCTTGTGTTCTGACGGATATTTTTAACATCTCGCTAGACCAAGCCATAGTGCCATCATGCCTAAAGACCGCCACCATTATCCCAGTGCCAAAAAAATCTTGGATCACCTCTCTAAATGACTACCGGCCCATCACACTGACTTCCATCATAATGAAGTGCTTTGAAAGGCTGGTCAAAGACTACATCATCTCTAGACTCCCTCTCACGCTTGACCCCTTTCAGTTTGCCTACCGGCCAAATCGCTCCACTGAGGATGCCATCTCCTCCGCTCTACACTCGAGCCTTGCACATCTGGAGGAGAAGAACACGCATGTTAGGCTGTTGTTTCTGGACTTCAGTTCAGAGAAGAGGTGGAGCAGTTGGTGGGCTGGTGCAGAGATAACAGCCTGATCCTGAATGTCGACAAGACCAAAGAACTCATTGTCGACTTCAGGAAGAACCAGCCCAGCCATGCTCCACTACTCATCAACAACATAACCGTGGAGGTGGTTAGTAGTACAAAGTTTCTGGGGGTGCTTATCACAAATGATTTTACCTGGTCTGTAAACACTGCATCACTGGTGAAGAGGGCACAGCAGCGGATGTACTTCCTACGGAGGATGAGAAGAGCCCATCTGCCTCCACCTATCCTCACCATATTTTACAGAAGCACCATAGAGAGCATCTTGACCAGCTGTATCTCAGTGTGGTGTGGAGGCTGTAGTGCCTCTGACTGGAAGGATATGAGAAGAGTGGTGAGGACAGCAGAGAGAATCATCGGCACTTCTCTCCCCTCCATTCAGGATATTGCAGAGAACCGCTGTGCATCTCGGGCCAGAAAAATCTGTAGCGACTCCTCTCACCCCCATTATGGTCTGTTTATTCTGCTGGCCTCCGGAAAGAGGTTCCTCAGCATGCGGTGTAGGACCACCAGGTTCTATAACAGTTTTTTTCCCCAAGCCATCAGACTGTTGAACACTTAAACACTTTGTACTGAAACTGTGGCCTATGCAAACGAAATTCCGTTCTGTACACACTTGTTGTATACTGAATGACAATAAAAGTCTGTCAAGTCAAGTCAAGTTAAGTCAACTGCCAGGGGTCGATGTAAAAGCGCCAGTGGGTAAATTTTTCCCACACACATGACTGTATTTATATAGCTAAAGAACATATTTCACTGTATTATGCCCCTGTCTTCACAAAGAGGTTTCTAGAGTCATTAAATATTTATGTCTAGTCATCAATTATATTTTTCTCCTGTTGTTTAAAGTTTAATTAAGGCCTTTTCTATGCAGGCCGCTAATCTCTTTTCATAATAGTCAATATAAGGTACAATAGATAAGATACAAACAATAACAATTCTGCACTGACAACGAGAATAAGAAGGAAGTAAATAAAGAAGGAAGTAAGGACACAAAAGAAAGTAACGTGTTTTATTACTCTGAGAACTGCCAACTGGAGAGTAATGTAATTGGCGCCAGGAAACATTGTCAAAGGATCATTTCACCACCCCAAACTTTAAGTAGATCTTTTAATGACTATGTAACTTGATAAATAAGCTACAAGGCTATAGCTAAGCTAGCTAACTAACAAATTTTTATGCAGGAAAGAGTGCCTTAATTTTACCATCCCATATCGGACAATATGTACACCATTAGAGATTTTTTTAAATAAGATTTTAAAAATTTACATTTATTGGATTAATCCACACACACATCAGCATCATTCAACATTCATTTATGTAACATTTAATTTCCTTTCTATAAATGTAAGAAAAGGACCTTGTGACAGGGTGGTAACTGATGTGTTGGGGTGGTTCACTGTAACAGTGTGGTTATAGACAAGTCATGTTGTACACCATATGTAAAAATAGTTACTCATCAGTGATAGGCCTGCTTCTTTTTCTCTGCTTGTCCCCATTTATTTATTTATAATCCTTACTCAGAATCAGAAAGAGCTTTATGTAATGAATAGTACACTGAGGCGAGCTTAGTGAGAACCCAAGTGCTGCTTTATTCAAAGTGATCCCAACATAAAACCGTAATCCAAACAATAAACTTGGCTTGGCTCGGCATGAACAGACATAGCATGTGCAGACTTGACATAAACAAAACCACAAGCTAACCAACAGGTTACTGGGACAATACTCAACAAGAGACAATGGCAACATGAGGGCTGCTAAAACAAAACAGTAAGGGTCACATGACACGAATCAACCAATGAAGGCACATGTCTAACTCAGCTGGATTTGATCGTTGTTGATTTAGCATTATCTTGGATTGTCTGGTTCTTCAAAACACTCCCCTGAGAACCAATATACATATATATATTCCTTTAAGACTTCACTTGTTGATAATTGAACATTGATAATTTTTACAGATCTGTCTGTGTTTATTATGTAGTTGTAGAGAGAGTACTGTGTGAACATTGGACAGTCAACTTAAATTTCATGGTACAATAAAGCTTATGCGTTTTAAAAATGTTTTGCAATCATTCACTTTTTGCAAATGCATACAGTATATTGCATACAGTCTGCTAACTCTGACTAGCAGAGTCGTCTGCTGAGACAGCTTGAAAGCTGCTGCGGTCGAGTTTCTTCAGAAATGTGGTTTGAGCTGCTGATGGACAGACAGGTTGTGCGTAAGTGCTTGCGTTGGTATTTGTTTGATGTATGTTGAGTTTGTAAGTGAAGGGTTTCATCCTGTCCTGTTATAGTAACATCACATCACATCACATCACATCTTTTTTTCACATAGTTGATCATCTTTACATATAAAACTGTTAGGTTAACAAATAAGCTTTTAACTATTTTTAGTAAAGCCATTGTTGTTAAGTAATTTCTTTTATACAAGTTAAAACAGGATTGTAACCTGATTTGTTTTAGAACTCTTGATACTGGCCGTGTGTTTTCTAGAAGCACATGTATGATCATGCAGAGGTATGAAACGAAAGAAACAACTGCAAAAGGGTTCATGTTACTTGAGTTTATTTTTTCCTTCTTTTTTTATTAAGACTCTTCACGATTTAGCCATCTGTTAGCCTAAACGGTGAATAGCACATCATCTCCAAATCTGGTTGAAATTAATTCTTAAAAAATTTTAATTTTATTTAAAGCTATGCTGGTCTTATACTGTATGGGTAGCTTTTTTTCAACATCTCAGGAGAAATTCAGTAAATGAGTTCAGAAGCTAATATATTTTGTTTCCCCTTCCACATGTCAAGTGATTTTTAATATTCTGAATATGATGATGAAATTCACCCAGCTAAGGAGTTTCTCAGATTTAATGTGGATTCAAACACTGGATTGAGGTTTTTATATGTAATTGGACAAAACAAAATTATCTATATTTCCAGCTATTAGCTAATTGAGATCTGAAGAAAATTTCTATCCCTTGGGAGCAGAAATCATTTACTCATATTTCATTCACGAATGTAAAATACAATTTAACTGAATGTCCAGCTTAAACATTTGAAAATCAGATGAGAAAACATCTGAAAATCACTACAGTGGTCCACATTTTCAACTCTTCCTGCACAACTGCAAGACTGCATTCCACTTTTTACGCCCTTCCCACATTAACCTTCCTCCGTCTCGATGACTTGTTGAAAACAGAGATACTTTGTGCTTCCCATAGTGACGCTCAGTGTATGCATACTTTATTACAAATGAAGTGGATTAAATGCAATATTTGTCAAATATACTGACGTCTTGAGATGTTCTCATGTAGCAACAGAAACACATTTCAATGTTCTGCTCAATATAGTGTCAAACTTTATCAATATTTAAATATGAATACAGTGCCATGGGGGCTATATATATATATATATATATATATATATATATATATATATATATATATATATATATATATATATATATATAAAATTATTTATTTTTTTTTGATAAATGAGACAATATAATATTATGATTGTGAATCTTGAGAAAAAGTGTTTTTAATTTTATAAAACATAGAAAAGAATATCACCAGCATTAGTGCAACTGAAGATTTTATAAAACATAGAAAAGAATATCACCAGCATTAGTGCAACTGAAGTTTTGGGAATAAAAATGAAAACGCTCATTGTCAGAGAGTCTAGACAATAAGTAATAAAGGGAATTGTCATTACAGTTTTTTTTTTCAACTGCTAACAAGCGTTTACCAAAACTTATAGTACTTTATCTAAACTCAACACAGCAACACAACCCACATAGCAACATTGTGTCGGGCCAGATCCGGCCCACATCTGGCACCCGTGGAAAGATGATCTGGCCCACATGCAGCGTGGAATGATGGCCCTTGGAACCGCTCCTGTTTGCCAGATTTGAACCACAAGCAGGCCATAGAAAAGCCACATGTCAGCCAAAAGTAAAGAAATTAACCAGAACTGGACCTTATCTGAGCCACAAAATCTGTGTCTATATTACAAATGAAGTAATTTCAGCCTTAATAAGCCTGTTAACAAGTAGAATCACTGAAGGAAAGAAGAGAACAAAAAAGAGATGAGCAGAAACACAAGAACTAAAACTGACTTCAGCCACAACCTTAGATGAAATCAATTGAAGATAAAAGAAGACATCAAATCTCTGGAGATCTCACCAGAGGAGGATTAAACAACTCCACAAACACCTTTACCAGCTTCACTTATTACTAACCAGACTGACTTTATTTCTGTTAGACATCCACAAAAGTTTTTATTGAGAATTAACAAAGGTTTAACTCTAATGTGTGTCACCATAACAGTGATTAGTGTTTTCATTAGTTGGGCTCTTAACACTTATTATATATTTTGTCTTTTTTGGCTGCTGTGACAGTGTGTTTGTTAAACACATTTGCGGCATCAAAAAAAGAAAGTGAATTGAGGTCAGGTGATGGTGGTTACACAACCCAGACACTGTAACAGTACCCCCCCCTCTACGGAGCTGCTCCCAGACACTCCACGATAAACACAACACAGAGACCAGGAGGGAGGCGGACAGGTGGAGGCTCAGGGGGAGGGACGGAGGGCCGGAAAAGCAAAACATGGGGAACAGACACCAGAAGTGTAACTGCCAGAGTCCCCCAGGGTGGAGCGGATGACCACCACGTCCTCGTGGTCGACATCGGAGTCCCCCAGGGCGGAGCAGATGACCAACACGCCCCCGTGGTTGAGGCCGGAGTCCCCCAGAACGGAGCAGCAGACCACCCAGTGACTTGACTAGGCTCTGGAGGGTCATCGGTGCCGTCTCCTCCGCTCTACACTCGAGCCTTGCTCTATGAGAAGAGTGGTGAGGACAGCAGAGAGAATCATCGGCACTTCTCTCCCCTCCATTCAGGACATTGCAGAGAACCGCTGTGCATCTCGGGCCAGAAAAATCTGTAGCGACTCCTCTCACCCCCATTATGGTCTGTTTATTCTGCTGGCCTCCGGAAAGAGGTTCCTCAGCATGCGGTGTAGGACCACCAGGTTCTATAACAGTTTTTTTCCCCAAGCCATCAGACTGTTGAACACTTAAACACTTTGTACTGAAACTGTGGCCTATGCAAACGAAATTTCGTTCTGTACACACTTGTTGTATACTGAATGACAATAAAAGTCTGTCAAGTCAAGTCAAGTTAAGTCAACTGCCAGGGGTCGATGTAAAAGCGCCAGTGGGTAAATTTTACCCACACACATGACTGTATTTATATAGCTAAAGAACATATTTCACTGTATTATGCCCCTGTCTTCACAAAGAGGTTTCTAGAGTCATGAAATATTTATGTCTAGTCATCAATTATATTTTTCTCCTGTTGTTTAAAGTTTAAATAAGGCCTTTTCTATGCAGGCCGCTAATCTCTTTTCATAATAGTCAATATAAGGTACAATAGATAAGATACAAACAATAACAATTCTGCACTGACAACGAGAATAAGAAGGAAGTAAATAAAGAAGGAAGTAAGGACACAAAAGAAAGTAACGTGTTTTATTACTCTGAGCACTGCCAACTGGAGAGTGATGTAATTGGCGCCAGGAAACATTGTCAAAGGATCATTTCACCACCCCAAACTTTAAGTAGATCTTTTAATGGCTATGTAACTTGATAAATAAGCTACAAGGCTATAGCTAAGCTAGCTAACTAACAAATTTTTATGCAGGAAAGAGTGCCTTAATTTTACCATCCCATATCGGACAATATGTACACCATTAGAGATTTTTTTAAATAAGATTTTAAAAATTTACATTTATTGGATTAATCCACACACACATCAGCATCATTCAACATTCATTTATGTAACATTTAATTTCCTTTCTATAAATGTAAGAAAAGGACCTTGTGACAGGGTGGTAACTGATGTGTTGGGGTGGTTCACTGTAACAGTGTGGTTATAGACAAGTCATGTTGTACACCATATGTAAAAACAGTTACTCATCAGTGATAGGCCTGCTTCTTTTTCGTTACTTGTCCCCATTTATTTATTTATAATCCTTACTCAGAATCAGAAAGAGCTTTATGTAATGAATAGTACACTGAGGCGAGCGTAGTGAGAAGTGTAAGTGCTGCTTTATTCAAAGTGATCCCAACATAAAACCGTAATCCAAACAATAAACAAAGACTTGATACCTTGGCTTGGCTCAGCATGAACAGACATAGAATGAGCAAACTTGACATAAACAAAACCACAAGCCAACCAACAGGTTACTGGGACAATACTCAACAAGAGACAATGGCAACATGAGTGCTGCTAATACAAAACACTAAGGGTCACATGACACGAATCAACCAATGAATCTATTCCACTCTCCCATCTATTCAAGAACTGTACTTATCCAGAGTGAGAAAAAGGGCTGTCAAAATCACTCTGGACCCCTCACATCCAGCACACTCCCTCTTTGAACTGTTGCCATCTGGTCGACGCTACAGAGCACTGAGCACTAGAACGACCAGACACAGGACCAGTTTCTTCCCTCAGGCAATCCATCTTATGAACAGCTGACAATAATGGCGAACACACTACACTTTATATTTATATACACACACACTTTATTTATCTAACACACATACTTAGTATACACTTAAATTTTGCACACAATATATATGTACATACATAACTTCACTTTGTAATATACCTGCCTACAATTGTCATTTGTATATTGTCATTCACTGTCTACATATTTGTATTTTTCAAGTGATTTTTAATATTCTGAATATGATGATGAAATTCACCCAGCTAAGGAGTTTCTCAGATTTAATGTGGATTCAAACACTGGATTGAGGTTTTTATATGTAATTGGACAAAACAAAATTATCTATATTTCCAGCTATTAGCTAATTGAGATCTGAAGAAAATTTCTATCCCTTGGGAGCAGAAATCATTTACTCATATTTCATTCACGAATGTAAAATACAATTTAACTGAATGTCCAGCTTAAACATTTGAAAATCAGATGAGAAAACATCTGAAAATCACTACAGTGGTCCACATTTTCAACTCTTCCTGCACAACTGCAAGACTGCATTCCACTTTTTACGCCCTTCCCACATTAACCTTCCTCCGTCTCGATGACTTGTTGAAAACAGAGATACTTTGTGCTTCCCATAGTGACGCTCAGTGTATGCATACTTTATTACAAATGAAGTGGATTAAATGCAATATTTGTCAAATATACTGACGTCTTGAGATGTTCTCATGTAGCAACAGAAACACATTTCAATGTTCTGCTCAATATAGTGTCAAACTTTATCAATATTTAAATATGAATACAGTGCCATGGGGGCTATATATATATATATATATATATATATATATATATATATATATATATATATATATATATATAAAATATATATTTTTTTTTTGATAAATGAGACAATATAATATTATGATTGTGAATCTTGAGAAAAAGTGTTTTTAATTTTATAAAACATAGAAAAGAATATCACCAGCATTAGTGCAACTGAAGTTTTGGGAATAAAAATGAAAACGCTCATTGTCAGAGAGTCTAGACAATAAGTAATAAAGGGAATTGTCATTACAGTTTTTTTTTCAACTGCTAACAAGCGTTTACCAAAACTTAAAGTACTTTATCTAAACTCAACACAGCAACACAACCCACATAGCAACATTGTGTCGGGCCAGATCCGGCCCACATCTGGCACCCGTCGAAAGATGATCTGGCCCACATGCAGCGTGGAATGATGGCCCTTGGAACCGCTCCTGTTTGCCAGATTTGAACCACAAGCAGGCCATAGAAAAGCCACATGTCAGCCAAAAGTAAAGAAATTAACCAGAACTGGACCTTATCTGAGCCACAAAATCTGTGTCTATATTACAAATGAAGTAATTTCAGCCTTAATAAGCCTGTTAACAAGTAGAATCACTGAAGGAAAGAAGAGAACAAAAAAGAGATGAGCAGAAACACAAGAACTAAAACTGACTTCAGCCACAACCTTAGATGAAATCAATTGAAGATAAAAGAAGACATCAAATCTCTGGAGATCTCACCAGAGGAGGATTAAACAACTCCACAAACACCTTTACCAGCTTCACTTATTACTAACCAGACTGACTTTATTTCTGTTAGACATCCACAAAAGTTTTTATTGAGAATTAACAAAGGTTTAACTCTAATGTGTGTCACCATAACAGTGATTAGTGTTTTCATTAGTTGGGCTCTTAACACTTATTATATATTTTGTCTTTTTTGGCTGCTGTGACAGTGTGTTTGTTAAACACATTTGCGGCATCAAAAAAAGAAAGTGAATTGAGGTCAGGTGATGGTGGTTACACAACCCAGACACTGTAACAGTACCCCCCCTCTACGGAGCTGCTCCCAGACACACCACGATAAACACAACACAGAGACCAGGAGGGAGGCGGACAGGTGGAGGCTCAGGGGGAGGGACGGAGGGCCGGAAAAGCAAAACATGGGGAACAGACACCAGAAGTGTAACTGCCAGAGTCCCCCAGGGTGGAGCGGATGACCACCACGTCCTCGTGGTCGCCGCCAGAGTCCCCCAAGGTGGAGCAGATGACCACCACGTCCTCGTGGTCGACATCGGAGTCCCCCAGGGCGGAGCAGATGACCAACACGCCCCCGTGGTTGAGGCCGGAGTCCCCCAGAACGGAGCAGCAGACCACCCAGTGACTTGACTAGGCTCTGGAGGGTCATCGGTGACTGGCCCTGGCTCTGGATGGTCATCAGTGACTGGCCCTGGCTCTGGAGGGTCCATAAACACCTGACTCGACTCTGGAGGGTCCACTGGCACCTGACTCGACTCCGGAGGGTCCACTGGCACCTGACTCGACTCTGGAGGGTCCACTGGAACCTGCCTCGACTCCGGAGAGTCCACCGGTACCTGACTCAACTCCAGAGAGTCCACCTGAACCTGCCTCGACTCCGGAGAGTCCACCGGTACCTGACTCAACTCCAGAGAGTCCACCTGAATCTGCCTCGACTCTGGAGAGTTCACAGGAACATGACTTGACTCTGAACTGTCTGTGGAGACCTGAGGCACCTCGGCTTCGGGCACTGCCTCGGCCTCCGGAACAGCATCGGGCATCACCTCGACCTCCAGAACAAGCTTCCGGAAGGTTGAGGTAGGGGAGGTAGAAAAAAAAAGCTATTACAGTTAGACTGCTCTAAGGGCCCTGGGTTAGATGGGTTATCTCCTCGGTTTTTACGAGATACTGCTGCCCAAATAGCCCCATACATCTCACATATTTTTAACCTGAAACTGGTGTTTTCCCGAATTACCTCAAGAGGGCCAAGGTCCCCTTTTTAAAAAGGGAAATAGCCATGATCCTGGTAACTACAGACCAGTCTCTATTTTATGTATAGTATCAAAAATATTTGAAAGGTTGGTCAATGAGCAATTTAATGAATACATGAATAAAAACAACTTCATGTTTAAATTCCAATCCGGATTCAGGAAGTCACATTCTACCGAATCATGCCTACTCTATTTATCTGACATCATACACAGGGAAATAGATTATGGAAATCTCTGCGGAATGGTGTTATTGGATCTTCAAAAGGCATTTGATACGGTGAACCATGACAGACTGATTGCCAAACTTGAGGCCTTAGGGGCAGACAGCTCCACCTGTAAATGGTTTAGATCTTACCTATCAGGGAGGGAACAATTAGTGGGGAGTACTGTCAGACCCTTGTATAGTTGAATGTGGAGTTCCACAAGGAAGTATTCTTGGACCGTCCTTATTTTTAACATAATGATATGGCAGACTCCTGTTCATGTGAATTATTTCTTAAAAGTGCAGATGACTCTGCACTTTTAATGTCTCATAAACAACAATCCACTCTAGAGAGTAACCTGAGCTCTGAGTTATCTTCTGTAAACAACTGGCTGATTGATAATATGCTGTCTCTACATTTTGAAAAGACTGAGGCCATTTTGTTTGGCTCAAAATATAAATTAAATAGATGCTCGAAATTTAGGGTTATTTTGAATAATGTTGAGGTCACTATAAAAACGTCAGTAAAATATCAGGGTTGCATCCTAGAAAACAATGTGGATGGCAGAAAGATGGCCAATAAGGTTCTGAGTAAAGTCACTGGGCTTACAAAGTTTTTAGCCAAAAATTCTACATTTTTAGTTAGGTCAACAATGATAATTTTAGCTAACACTTTAATTTTACAGCAGTTTGAATATGCATGCACTTCCTGGTTTGAAGGCCTAACAAAACAACTTAAAGGGAGGCTGAAAGCAGCACAAAATAAATTAATAAGAGTAAATCTAAACATGGGCCATAGGTCTCATATAGGCAAGTCACAATTTGTTGAGCTTAACTGGCTTCCTGTTGAGTCGCATGATATTATGTCAAGACTGACCATGACCCATAAAATATTGTATGGTAATGTCCCAAATTATTTGTTGTGTCTTATTAATAAGGTGAAGGACACACACACACACACACACACACACACACTATTTACACTCGTTGCAGTATATCAGACCTTTGTCCTTATGCATTCAAGACAATGCTAGGGAAACATATGCCTATAGGGGCAGTTGAGTGGAACAAGTTAGACCGGCAAATTAAAGTGATTTCAAGCATGAACTCTTTTAAAAAGAGGACTAAGGACTGGTTATTAGAGAGGGTAGCGGAATAGGACCAGGGGCCAGTTAATGTCTATATTTTTGCTTATTTAAGGAAAATGTTTGTACAGTACGTTTGTCACTGATTATAACACAATATGCAATTGTCTTGTCCTGATGTTATGTGTTGAGTACCACAATGGAAATAAGTCCTGGACTTTATTGTGTTTTTATCCTCAATTGTATCTGATGCCCTTTTGTTTTTATGTTTACTGTAAGGATTTCTTGATATAATAAAATAAATAAAATCAAATAAAATCAAAAAGTCACATAAATAAAAATGTAAAAGAAAACATGATATTTAATTAACATTTAATTACTGTTAAAATAAATTTTGCCTTGTGGATTTTCATCTTATGTCTATTCATCTTTAACCCATCAGCGTTAAATGAACACTTAAGTCGGTGTCACAATATATTCAGTTCCTGAAATATTTGTTTCCAATGGGTGGTGCCTGAGTTCCCCTAATGTGGGCTTGTCCTTAAGACAACGTGCAAACGAATGAATCTGAAAATATTAGTGCATGCTCCTCAAATCTCCTCAGCTCCTCAATGCTACTTGTTTAATAGATTATTAATATGAAAAAAAAATGAAGTTTTCGAAGCATTAAAGCATTAACTGCAGCAGTGTCAAAACAAAGCAGAGTTTGTATGATAAATCATCTATTAGCTGTTTTGCCTGATTGATTACAGGCACACAGCAAAACAAAAAGAAGCTAACAACGTATGCTAACCTATATTTTTTAACTCTTTGATGTGTTTTGCTGTTTATATACTTAATTTGTGGGGCTTTCATTACTTTGATTAGCCTACCTAGTCTGAGTATTACTGCAGTATGTATTCAACAATGCCTGAAACAATTATTATTATATTAATTATTATATATATATATATATATATATATGTGTGTGTGTGTGTGTGTGTGTGTGTGTGTGTGTTTTCATTCAAATGCATTTATGGCCTAATAAATAATATATTAGCTAGCCTGGTGTGAGTATCCTTCTTTTTTTTTTTTTTACAGTCAATTTTCTAGCAACCAAAGCCTCAGCAGTAACTTTATTAACACCAAACTATACATTGTCCTCTTTTTACTTCATATTAAATTATCATACTTATTTTTCATATTATATCATGTAGAACTATAATTAAAGTCAGACACATATGTTCTCTTATTCTTTTACTTTTAAACATCAATTTTTTTTCTAATTTTTTCTAAAATGGCTGCATGGCTGTGGCACCATGTGTCACAGATGATGTTGTATGCTTTGGATCATGAGCTGTTCCAAGCCTTCTCCATACTTTTTTCTTCCCATCATTTCAGCCGCCCAAAGAATGCTTTTCCAGAAGGGGTCTGGAAGTGGTTTTTCCAATTTTAAAATTGCTACGAAAACCGTAGCTAAACTTTGTGCACCGGTTTGAGATTGAACTTGCCCCTGATCTGACAGTGAGGGAGCTCAGAGTAATTTATGGACTGAAAGTTGGGAGAAATAAACTTGGTAGTGTTATCATCTATATTTTGATACAAATACTGAAATATCTGACATGGTTCCATTACTAATTTTCCACAGTATCTACCGGATATACACAGAGACAAGCTGTCTCTCTCTTTCCTCTCCGACAGTTAGTTTGACACGCATCTGCCTCCCATCGATTAAAGTGGAGGTGCACTCAGGCCCCCTCATCTGAAGGTCGTCCCCCCTAAAAATCTGATTAAAAACCCCGCTGATAATTGTAAATAACGTTTTATACTTTAAATAACTGTATAAGTAGTAAAAGTACATAAACGTGGCAAAAATTCATTTTAAGTATAGAAACATTTTGAGTCTCCCTGAACGGGACTAGTAGGTAGAGGTGTTGATGCTAATCTATCACGTGACTCCGGTAAGAAGTGTGAAAGGAGACAGGGCACTCCTCCACTGTTCAACACTTCATCTGAAGTGTTTTAATGTTGCCAGCAGGTGGCATAACATTGCTCAGGTTAGACTGGATATTGTACAAATTATGGCCACAAATAGTTAAATTTTAGTCTTTCTGAAATAAACAATAAACAAACATATGTTTACATCTGCTAAATGTAAATTGCAGACATGTAACGTAACTAAAAAGTTGCTGCCGTCACATTATACATTAATCAACATGAGCATACACATTTGAATCACGGTATATCTTAAATATAACAACCTTATAAACGATGTAAGGTTCGATTACACTGATTATTTAAACAAAACAACGAAATAAACATAGCTGACTTATAATCAGGAATTATTAAATGAACTTCCATTCAATCACGCACTTTAACACTTGATGAAATGGCGGAGCAAGCGGCTAGTGAAAGTGAAAGCGGAAGCGGAATAACGGAACTCACATCAACTCGGCACACATTCATAATAAAAGTCCTACCACTATAAAGGAATTGAACACTCCCCTTCCCTTGACTCACAGTGCTTTGGTCCAAATGCCTGCTTTCCTCTTTTACATAACATCAGTGTTAGTGGTCCGTGGTTTTCCTGCGGAACTTGGCTACTTAACACTGTTTCTGTCCTGGGGTTGAAGCAACACCAATAATGTGAATGCGAATTTTACCGGAGAAACCCCACCAGAAAACGTGTATGTTACCCCCTGGAATGCAATTTTTACTGGGGAACCCCCCTAGAAACGCTACACAGCAAACATTCGGACGTATATATATATATATATATATATATATATAAGCCTGCATATAAAATAATCACACACCCACTGTGTAACATCGTGAAAAGCAATCAATTATGTCTTCAAGATCGCTCCAGTCAGACCTGAACGTCCATAAAACATCTTAATCAAGTGTACATCACAAACAATAACACATTATTTGTGGACATATGCAAAAAAAAAAAAAAAAAAAAAAAAAAGAAAAAAGAAAAAAAGAAGCATGTTCTGATTTAGCACATTTTATTGTTTTTTAAACAGTTTAGCATCTGTTAACCAAACTAAAATACCAATTTCAAAATACTGAATTATTATATAAAGGGATAGTTTACCCGAAAATGAAAATTCTGTCATTTACTCACCCTCGTGGTTCAAAACTGTATAACTTTCTATTTTCTGACAATATTGTTTTCACGTTTGCTTTCCTGGGATAAGAATATTCAAGATGATAAAAATCTAGTAAAAAAAATGTTTTTCAATGTTATCTTTTTATTCATTTTGGATTTCTGAAATAAGTTTACAGGCCTACCATTTTCGTCAGAAATATGATTTAATGACGGTCATAAAAAACTGAATAAAAAGTGCTGAAATACTCAATCTACAAGTCCATAATTTTCTATTGTCAATTTATTTTATTTTATTTATTTTATTAATGTTTTTTTTATATATAATATAAATAAATATTTATTTAATTGCATTTATTTTTAAATACTTTAATCATATAAATAGTATTTATTATTAAGAATATTATTAATATTTCAACATGTGGAATAACCACCTTGCAGGAGCCATTGTTTTTATATGACAAGAAAATCATAAAACATAAGACCTTCACCATAAAATTTTCGAAATCATTGCTGTTTATAAAATCAATGTGGTGTAAATGATTTTAAACTGACATTAATTCAAATATTACATTTCTGAGAATGCGTTCACGTGTTTTCTACTAGAACGTTAAAAGACAGTTTCTTTTTATCATGTCTTTATTAATCTTGTCATTGACGTACACAGTTGTCTAATAAACACAAAGATATTTGGAAGAATGTTTGTAACCAATTGTATGTCATTTTTTATTTCGTTTCTGTTTTGTACAAGAACACCCAATAAACATTTGAAACTTGAATTATTTCGTCCGAAAGAATAAAGAAAAATTATTTCTTCTGAATATATTGTCAAAAAGCTGTTATGTTTGGCAAAATCAATATTAATAATAGTGCTTTATACAGACTGTGTCAAACAAAGCATTAAACAGGTAAAAATAGTGTATCGTTAATGCAAGAGGACAATAGACCTTGTAGCTCCATAAAAAAGTCTTCCCTCAACTTCATAAAAGTGGTCAAACAAAAGGTTGTCAGTGCTTTCAATACACATAAATTGCATTTGGTTACATAATAAAGTGTATTGCAAAAAGTTCAACAAGTTCATACTGTGAGTGTTTATTCAAAATTCTTCTGTTTCTGATGCAACATTGTGCTCGTAAACATCTGTATATGTCTGTGATTATCCATTTCTTGGTTGCAGATGTCGACTTCCCTGTCATCATTATTACTCGTTAACAGATTCACAGTGTCTTATGGGAGTCCTGTGAGAACACACCTTTTCAGCATAACTGGCAACAGTTGCTACGGGTTTGGACGAATTTCAGCATAGTTTTTAGGTACATTAGTGAAGCGAACAATTTTTATTTGGGCTGCTCTTTCATTGATGTCCCGCCACATATATTCAGGAGAGAGCAGTTTACTAGGTTTGTTCAAAAGGAAATACTTGTTCAAGTGGGACTCCTCTTGCCATACCGCCTCAATGGAGTTTGCAGCATCAATGCTCATCTTCTCCCTGCAGGTTTTTGTGAGATGATATACATCCTCCAATGAACCACCAAATGCACCTCCAGCGTAATAATAATCACCTTCCCCAGCTGGAATGTATGCTTGAGACTTTGGACTGCGCTCATATGTGAATTTATCCCTTGAAGTATCATAGAGCCAAGGATGTATCACGCCTACCAGACGACCCAAAGACTCCACACCCCAACGGCCATAGAACTTGGTATCTATGTCCAGGCAGAAGATATAGTTGGCCTCACTGGCCAGTTCACTCTCTATCAGTTTCTCCAGTTTTTCCATCCTGCTCATACTGATGTCCTGCCATCTTTTCAAACTCTGAACCTTTAGAACTGTCAGACTACGGTTTTCACCCATCTTCACTTCAGGAACTAATTCTGGTTGATCTGTAAACAAGTAGTAATGCACTCGAAATCCAACAAAGTAATGCTGCTCAGCTGACTCCAGAAAATCTTTGACAAAACGAACGTATCTAACAAACAGCGAAAAAAACAAATATAGAGAGATATATTATGGTTAATTTATTTCCAGTTATCGTTTTGGGTTATAATTAATTTCCAGAAACCAGGAAAAACAATGATGAAACAGATGAGAATTATTAATACAAGAAAATACATATCATGAAGGCTTACTTTCCCAAAGCGAAGGCAGTGGTTGCGATGGTGAGATTCTGTTGTTTGTAGATCGAGTCGATCAGTGTGGAGTCAAAGGTTCCCTCCCAAACGATTGGAGCTGACCATGGTGACACAGAAGCAACATCTGTCCGACTTCTTTAAAAACACACATACAACACTGTTATCATTCCATTCAGGAGTGGAAATTGGCTATAACAGGTTGTTACTAAAAACATAATACTTACCCTACCAACGCACTCGGCTGGTTGTACAACAACCTGTTATAAAAATTAATGAGCAGAAAGATCAACAGACATTTCATCGCTTAACTCGTTCTCACTGGTCATCTGATCGACCATAAACCAAGACTGTTTTCGTTCTAAGCATTAGTCCTCATTTACTATGGATCAACTTAACAATAAAGTCACTTTTAAGAAAATGACGTTTTACTTACCCTGGTGATGAGCGCAATCCAAATGTATTTTGCTTCCATTTTAGGCTGATAATAACAAAATCAAACTCTTACGTAACTGAATTCGATTATGCTGTGTGTGTGTACTTGTGTTTTTGAACATGAGCTTGTAAATAAATTCTAGCATGTGTGTGTATGCTTATGCACATCATTACTCACTTGGTGATGCCTTTTTCTGTTATCTGCTGATTGCATGTTAACTTCCTGGGGTCGACGGTCGCGCCGGTGCCACCACTTGCAGATTTTAATGATAACAGTGAAAAGACCTTAAAATGCTCCTTCAGACTTGATATATAAGAGTAACACAGCATTTAAATCTGTAACGGGTCTACTTTTATGTGTACACTTACAATATCAATAAAAAATTGAACAATAAAGAAAAATAAAACAGGGTGTGCTTGTGTTTTTGAACATGAGCATGTACATAATACTAGCATGTGTGTGTATGCATATGCCCCTCATTACTCACTTGATGATGCCTTGTTCTGTTATCTTCTGATGGCATCTTAAAACAGTAAAAAAAAAAAAAAATGAGTAATACAATTTCTCAAATCAACAGTTCCCTTTCAAGAGAACTTCGAACTGCATCCTCTAGGGGTCACTATATGAAACTGCTTTTTGTGACCCTTGTCTGACGCATACACTCAAAAACACCAACAACATATGTTCGCCAGCAGCAGCCCATGACATCACTACCGGTGTGACTATAGTATAATAGGCTCCGGGAAAATACGACACATCATATTTTTCTTCATATTTACTGACGGTTTTGTCTGAAGCGTGCATTTCAGTGGTAAGAGCGATCTCTATTCCCAAATTATGGTGAGTACTAGCAAGGCGTATAGAGTATGTGTGAATCCATGTCGTCCTTATTTGACACTTGATGACACACATGATCTTTTTTTATTTTGTTAGGGTGTGCAGGCAATGTTCTTGAGGGCAAAATCAGCATTCACTGCAAGCTTTTTCCAATGAAGAAGCTCCGCTCTCGTTTCTCTCTCTTTTCTTGGAAAGCGGGGCAACCATCTGCTCACCACGGTTCAGGACCTGCCAAAAAGCCTTGAACGAGGCTCCTGCACTGTAACCATGGTGGGTGAGTATGATCCATTTATGAATGTGTATATATATATATATATATATATATATATATATATATATGTGTGTGTGTGTGTGTGTGTGTGTGTGTGTGTGTATGTGTGTGTGTGTGTGTTTAATGCACTGGTGGTTGTGTTTATAATCCATCTGCAAGCTTTCTTTGCACCGTTTCTTTGGACCTGTGTGTTTGTCCTAGAGTAGGTCCTCAGAACTGTTTTCTAAAACTCTGTATGGTGAGGGTTACGTGTTATTAATCTCATTCCCTTTCTCTGAGTTGGCTTAGAACCCAGAACCTTGGGCTTCACTCAACCAGTGTGTATCTGTTGACACACTTTTGAAGCATCGTTTCCCTCACCATTGAGGGTTATTGTGAGCATCGTGCTTCCTTTCAAGCGCTCAAGTTCTCTTCCTTTCTGAGCAGTTGGATTCGTCGATCTGCAGGCTGTTCATGTAGTAGTATTAGCAATGCTCTCCTTTATCAAAGGGTTGCCTATGAGCATGCTACTCCTTTTCTGAATTCTGAGCTCTTCTCTCACATGAGAGTAGAATTCTCTGTTTTCCCAGAGCACCTGGAACCGGCAGCATCAGGCGAAATAGGCCCTTCCCCCACCTTTTTAATGCATTATTTAAAGAGTTTTTTTGGCCAGCTTGCAGTATGCTTACCCTTCTGATTTCTAATGATCATGCAGTAGGCCAAGCCCGCCTTCTCGTTGAGAGCTGGTTGTTGTGTTCCCTCAGCTAAGTAACTTGCTAGCTGTTCCAGCATTGGAAAAGGCTGTAGGTTGAGCCACTCTCTCGATTGATAACTTGGTGTTTGATCCCTCAGCTAGATATTTACAGCTAGCCATTCCAGCATTAAACCTTAGATTGAGTCGATGGTTTCTCAAAAATTCTTCAATGCACCATTTCATTTCATCAGAAAGAGAGTCAAAACAAATTTGAGCCCATTCGAAATTCTCTTTGATAGACCACCATTCATGGGAATAGAGGGGGTGGGGGGAAACAGCGCATGCTTCCATCAACGGATGTGTGTGAAAATGAAATATTGAATGTGGCGAGTGGGGCGGGGCCGAGAGGCGTGGGAACGAGGAGTGAGGTCAGGTGCAGCTCATCTCCAATCACTACACCCGGCCTCACTCCTCGTTCCCACGCCTCTCGGCCCCGCCCCACTCGCCACAGTTGAATTACTGCAAAGAAATGAAAAGTTTGGTCCGTTATTCAACATTTCTGTGCAGGTCAAAGCTGCCCAGAGGAAGGTTGCTGAGACGTTTCTGCATAAGATCAGGCTGGGGGATTACGTGGTAACTCGTGATCTGAGGAGGAAGAACTGGAGGGCGAAATGGTGTCGAGGGCCATTCCAAGTTTTGCTGATAACACAGATGGTGTTCACAAAGCCATTGATCATTGCAAAGAGGTATAAACTGACAAATCTTACAGATTTACTGGCAGCAGATCCCTATATTCTAGCAGCAGTAACGAGCGGAGTAAAATACAAGCTGTGGAAGGAACCTGGGAAAGGAAGACATAGCAACAAGTCAGGATACGATTAAAGATTACGGTTGGACACTGAAGACAAACTGAGTAACAACAGGTACGGGATGAGAGTGGAATTGAGACATGCAACACATGCTGACCAAGGATTAATGGGTTAGCATGGATGGTATTAGCAATAGTCAATAGCACAGAAAATGCTTTGGCATTGATAAGTGATGAAATGAGGCAACTGAGGGACGCAGTCATTCAAAACTGTTTAGTGCTTGATATGCATCCGGCAGAAAGGGGTTAACACATGAGAGAAGAACCCGAGCGGACTGACAACCTGTGGGCCGGGTGGGCTATGTCTTTGTGGGGAGGATGGATGTACTGGATAATTCAAACTGTTCTGCCAATTTTAGTGATAGGAATTCTGATTCTGTTGTTTAAAACTCAAATCTGTGGTTTATTTATAAAGAGCCTATTTAAAAATGTGTTTTGCCGATCTCAGAGACGGTCAGCTCTCGCGATCAGCGAGTTTTGAATGTATCCGTCGAGAGCAGCCTCACCTCGGCTAGACCTTCTGATGTGTGCCGCTGGCTCTGATGTCTCTTTAGAGGGTAAACATATGAGGGTGTACTCACACTAGCCAGTTTGAAGCTAGCCAGTTTGATGCCCGAGTGCGTATGACCACCAAAGCGCGGTTCGTTTGACTAGTGTGAGTGCTCCGAATCGTGCCCGGGCACGGCTCGATTGGCCGGCCCTGGCCCGCTTGGAAGAGGTGGGCCAGGGCACGGTTCAGTTGGACTCGGGCGCGGTTCGCATGCAGTGTGAGCGCTAACCATGCCAGAGCACGGAAAAGGACGCGTTGCGTCACAGTTTTGCGACGCTCCAAACCATGGCAGGGAAAGGGTCGCTTTGGTCTACGGCAGATGTGCAAAACGCATAAAAACTAAAAACTGCAAAGTCCTTGCTGCACTTCAGCTGGTACATTGCAAACATCCTCATATGAGCAGCGCGATTACGTGAAATTTTTCGCGCCACTAAGGCGACACATCTGTTTAACAACAGGCTGTGAGAGGGCTGTGGACCAAACAACACAAAATTATCCACAAAGAAAACAGAGCGATGGACACCATTGAGCTCCGCTCTTCCTGTTTATCCCGAAACCGTCGCACCATAATGACGTAAGCGTGCTCCGGCACGAATGCTGAAACCCTATATGTGAGTGCAGGCCAGAGGGGGAGTGGGGAGGGGGGACAATCGTACTCGGGCACGGTTCATGGCAACCGTGCCTAGTGTGAGTGCACTATAACTTGTTTTGGGTAAATCTAACAGGTAATCTTTGGTCTGTATTCAATTTATCTATGTGTTAAAATGAAAATAAAAAAGGCAAATAGATCAAATATTTTGTTTCATTGTATTAGCTGTATATATATATATATATATATATATATATATATATATACATATTTCTGAACTAAGTATATTTCTGCAGCTGTTATTATGTTTAAATGAACATGAAAGGAGGCAGTGGTATTTGGTATCATAATTCGTTTCATTGTAAATGTACAGTGAGGAAAATTGCAGTAGCCATGGTCAGCTGACTGAAGTTAACAAGTACGCTGCTGTTTGCAGATTTACCGGATTTGCGGACATCACATTCCCGAGTCGAAAGCACAAAGTCTGAACTACAGAGGATGCACGTCCAAAATCAGTGCACTTTGTATTGAGAAACGTGCGAAGACCTACGTCACTAGTCTATTTGCCTAATCTTCACTGTACTTTAGACTGTGGCGGAAACACAGCAAGCAACAGGTCTGGGGGACAAAAGTTCCTGGTACAACAAAAATAGATTCTGAAGTCTTTAGTGCGGGTAATTTAATCAGGAAAGATTAGCGATTAATAAAGACCTTTGACCTCATGGGTGTGAAGGCACGCAAATACACAATAAAACAAATAATTAGAAAGAGCCTTTGAACTCTTTAGTGCAGGAAAGACTAAAGAGTCTTTAGTCTCACAGACCTCACAGGTGTGAAAATAATAAAAGCCCAGGGGGTTAGAAGGACCATTGTTTTTTTTTCTGAAAACAGCTAGGTTTGGTTTATGGGTTAACTGGAAATTTACAGAGAAGGGGGTGATAACCGTCTGTTTTCAGTGTGATTTAGGTCTGTTGTGTTTCAGGGTAGCGGCTGAAACATTGTGAATGCACCTCTTTAAGGAAAATAAACTTATTTCCTTAAATATAATTTGATTCTTTGTCTCTTACACTGTGATGCTATTTGTTAATAATTGTTTTTGCCACAACAGTCACCATGGGTTTTGTGATGTTATTTGCCATAAATGCCACATAATTGCAGTAATATTGTGTGACAGTAGTGACTGTTTGTAATTATGATGGGCTTATTTGGAAAAAAATCCAGGGCTGTTTTTCACTCCCAGTCTGTCCCTCATTGTAACTAATGCTTGTGTGGTAATTTACTGCTGATTTTAATAGACGAAAAGACATCCAAAAGACAAATCTCAACACCGACACGTAGCCTACCAGCCCCCCAGCTCAGCACATTTTTCATGTCTCTCTTTGTTAACACACCTGATTCAGATAATCAGCTCATTAGAAGTGAGCTCCGTGCATGAACTGTTTTCCCATTGACATGGTTCCTACACAGTGTTCATTGCTCCCTAGTCCCTGAACGTGAAATCTGTTGAAGTCTACTTCACTTTGGAACATTCATTCATAGATTTGCACTGCGCAACGTCTTCAAAAAATGTGACACCTCATACCTCTGTAAATAAATACATTTTAAATTCATGTCCCGCACACTTAAATGCATTTAGAATTGGAACATATGCTTTCACTTAAAACTGGTATCATGGCGGAATATCCTATTATGTCCATTTTGCAGGGCACTTATGTTCGAATAGAACAAACATCAGAAGCCATAAGAGAAACATAATTAAGTGCCAGTGCAATAATTAATGACACTGCGATGCCAGCTTAGCAAGGTGAAATTAAATGAGCGAGCAATGTGCGATATTCATAGTGTACTAATATCCTACATTTTTTAATGATGTGCGAGCCGACATTTTGTAACTTTGCAAAAAAACTAAAAGAAACATATTATGAGAGTTTTTCTGTGCCGGATGAAGGCTATTACAATAAAATATAACTCAAGATATGGGGGCAAAAATGCACTGTAAGTAATAGTTTTTTTATATTTATGTCATTCATTAAGTAGTCTAATATAAAAATATTGCTTTCCCGAATCTCAGCGCGATCGCAAATTAATTGATTTCAAACAGCTCAACAAACAAGATGCTAGTATTAAGTGTGTTATATTAGTCACAGTGATGTCTGTTTATCTCTGTTTCACCAGGAGCAGCACTGTTTATTGTGTTACTGAATGAATTTGTGTTTTAGAACAAATAATTGTAGTAAATGATTCAGCGGCCCATTCATAAAGACAATCACTGGCTTCATTTATAAACGGATCAGACCTTTTGAATGAATGAGTCAATGGATTAGGCTACTCATTACGAAGGAGACTTGCTGCCACCTACTGGCGGCTTTAGTTTCATATTTATTAAACCTTGACAGGCTAAAACCAACTAAGGTGCAATCTCAAAAACACACTCTGCAAAATATGGAAATTATCACTATAAAAAAAAACAACAACAACAACATTGAGGCACTATCAAGCACCGGAAGTGACAGTGAAAATGGGGCTGGCACTGGCATGCACTAGCACGCCCACTTTTGGCCGACAGTTGAAACGCGGTTGAAAGGGAACGTCTCAGGTTACTTATGTAACCATGGTTCTCTGCCATGCTGCGGATGCAAGCTTCAGACAAAGAGGTGAATGAGGTGTTCTCCCGGTGCCTATTTATACTATAGTCGCATTGGTAGTGACGTCATGGGCTGTTGCCGGATCAATGTGTTGTTGGTGTTTTTGAATATATGCTTCAGATATGAGTCACAGTTCTCTAGACTCACCTGCACTGGTTATTGTTCAGGTAAATGAACCTGTAAAGAAAGACATAGAACAGCATGAGAAAAGTTGTCTGTAAATGTGTAACTGTTCTTCTGGAAGATTTATTTGCTTGTAATGTACACAGAAAATTCAGAGTAAATATTAGCTTTATATTATAGGGTTTAAAATGAACCAAGAGTTTCCTGTCCCAAACCTATCATTTAGAAATCCTAAAACCTGAACCACTAAACCACTCTTAATTTAATACATCTCGAGAATAAAATAAAAATGTAAACATTTTTTAAAGCAGTCATAAAATGCAGTTTCAGAAATCGTCCCCTTGGAATTATAAGGTTCTATCTGCATTCCAGGTAGTTTTGATATATTGAGCTTCAACGTTTTTGTGTTCCATTCGACTGTGTAGATAGAACCTTATTGTTTTTTAAATAAAAAGTCCCATAATGTATACAACAACAAAAAAATCTATCACATAATGTAAATACTTTAACACAGAATAAAAATATGTGAATAACTCAGTTTTGACAAAAATGTCAGATAGAACCTTATAATTCCAAGGGGACGGAATATATAATATGTTTGTCAAGGTTAGTTTATAAAGATTTTTGTAATTAATAAAAGTTGCATGAGCAGAATAAAGTGGCAATACTATGTTAAATACATCACGTACTCTTCCTGGCCACATGTCCAGCAGCGGTAATGTTACCAACTTTTGAGGAATAAAACCGCATTATTGTCACATCAATACACAACTCAAACACAAAGCAAGCCTCCTAATATTGCTGAAGAGTAATTACATACCCACTCAATACCATCCCAAAGAACACTAGAATGATGATAAAATTCTGACGGAGCAGCATTATTTTTGCATAGTCATGTCCACAGACTGATGAAGCGTAAGTGAGAGCAATAAAGCAAGAGAGATATAAATCAAGGAAGGAGGCAAAATAGACGGATGAGGGTGGAGCCCTGCATTACAGAACAATAAATGAGTCTCAAAATGCTAACTTGATTAACACTTTCAATGCCAGAGTTCTTATAATAAGCCTGAAAGCTTTCAATTTATTCATAGGAACAGAATTATTAGAACTCCCTTTTTACTGATCTACATTTTAGTACTGATGTATATTATGAATATGTGTTTGTGATTTTAAACTCACATGACTGTATTTATATGGCTAAAGAACATATTTCACTATATTATGCCACTGTCTTCACAAAGAGGTTTCTAGAGTCATGACATATTTATGTCTAGTCATCAGTTATTATTGTCCTGTTGTTTAAAGTTTAATTAAGGCCTTTTTTATGCTGGCCACTTATCACTTTTCAAAATAGTCAATATAAGCTCCAATATATAAGATACAAACTAAAACAAGCCTGCACTGACAACAAGAATAAGAAGGAAGGAAATAAAGAAGGAAGTAAATAAAGAAGGAAGTAAGGACACAAAAGAACGTAACATGTTTTATTACTCTGAGAACTGCCAACTGGAGAGTAATGTAATTGGCGCCAGGAAACATTGTTAAAGGATTATTTCACCACCCCAAACTTTAAATAGATCTTTTAATGGCTATGTAACTTGATAAATAAGCTTAAGGCTACAGCTAAGCTTACTAAACTTAAGGCCTGGTTTTGATCTTTGTTGCGTTAAATGATTATCCTAGCAGGTGATTAGAAACAAATACTTATAAATATCAGAATTTTATCCAATAGTTTATATTAAGTAGTAAATATTAAAGTTGAGGAACACCAGCTGGCCCAAGCTACAGTTTGCTAACACATAAGCTTTCTAATAGCTCACTTGTCCCATCATTTTGGTAACCAACTGCACCCCTTCCTCAAACTTTCATATAGCTGAGGCTATGTGCTGTAGGTAGATTGAATTATGCTGTTAGTTGTAGATGTCAGTGAATTTCATGTTGGGCCATTCAGTTGGATATTTCTCCAACAAAAGGAAGGTTAGGAAAATGGGCAGTGACATAGATCAATAAATATATCTTCTTCTTTCAGGTTTACATAGGTTGATTAAATAATCCTTTGACATGGGTCAAAATAATGTTTCCTGTCGCCGGTTACATTTTCCTTCAGTGGGCGTAGTTCTCAGAGTAGACTGCTATACAGTAACACCAGTGAATTATCAAGTTACAAATTCATATGAGGCAAATTAAATCTGAGAATATTCTATATTATAGATCAGTGGTGGTAACTGATGTGTTGGGGTGGTTCACTGTGACAGTGTGGTATAGACAAGTCATGTTGTACACTATATGTAAAAACAGTTACTCATCGGTGATAGGCCTGCTTCTTTTTCTCTACTTGTGCCCATTTATTTATTTATAATCCTTACTCAGAATCAGAAAGAGCTTTATGTAATGAATAGTACACTAAGACGAGCTTAGTAAGAACCCAATGCTGCCTTATTCAAAGTGATGCCAACATAAAACCAAAAAATAAACAAAGACTTTATACCTTGTCTCAGCATGAACAGACATAGAATGAGCAAACTTGACATAAACAAAACCACAAGCTCACGAACAGGTTACTGGGACAATACTCAACAAGAGACAATGGCAACATGAGTGCTGCTAATACAAAACACTAAGGGTCACATGACACGAATCAACCAATGAAGGCACATGGATTGTTATCTTGGATTGTCTGGTTCTTCAAAGCGCTCCCCTGATAATATCTATATATATATATATATATATTCCTTTAAGACTTCACCTGTTGATAATTGAACATTGATCATTTTTACAGATCTGTCTGTGTTTATTATGTAGTTGTAGAGAGAGTACTGTGTGAACATTGGACAGTCAACTTAAATTTCATGGTAAAATAAAGCTTATGGGTTTTAAAGATGTTCTGCAATCATTCACTTTTTATATATGGCATGCAGTATATTGCAAACAGTCTGTTAACTCACAAGTCTTACTGATGTGTGGGACTAGCAGCTCGTCTGCTGAGACAGATTGAAAGCTTCAGAAATGTGGTTTGAGCTGCTGATGGACAGACAGCTTGTGCGTGAGTGCTTGCGTTGGTATTTGTTTGATGTATGTTCAGTTTGTAGGTGAAGGGGTTCATCCTGCCCTGCTATAGTAACATCACAGTTGATCATCTTTACCAACAAGTGCTCCAACTCACACAACCGTATAGGTCGTTTGTCACTATCCTCAAATACCACCCATACAAGCGTTCTCTAAATTAGCGCCCCTATTGGCAACAGGAGATATGATACATAACTGTCGCCTAAATGCATTGTGGGTTTATTTTAATATGTTTGCTATTTGCGTTTTGAATTGTTTGTGTTTTAAACTCTCCCAGATGTTCGAAATGTTTTGCTAAAAAGACATGGATTTTAGATGACTTCCAGACAGGTAAGGTTTTCTCCTGTTTCATAAACTAGTCGATAGTTTATGAATAATATGAGTTTTTATTTTCAAATAGATACTGGACGCTTTTTGTCTTATTCAACCAGTTTGACGTTCACATCATTCAATCGAACTCTTTAGCTTTATAAATAAGTTCGTTTTCATTGTGATATTCTTTCCATTATATCCTTTCCTATTTTTCTGAACTGTAATTCATAATTCAGTCACACATGTTTCTTTCTTTCTCTTGTTCATCATGCCGTATTTTCTCAGCTCAGAATCAGATTTGGATCAGTTCTCGTATTAACAGGCAACTTGAACTCGAAGCTCAATGTTGAACTTGAAGAAGTTGTCAGGGAAGCTGAAGTCCTTCACTGGTTCAACACTTGACAGGTAATGTTGAAGACATTTAGTTATAGCTGATTTACTTTAATTAATTTATCCTTACTTTATGTGTTAATAACCTTCCTTATAGTCCTTCCTTTCAAATATTTTGTTCACAGATCATTTGTAAAATACGGTCTCAACATGTATATATTAAAACAACAACATTTTACTTTTTCTTTATTTGAGCTGAAAAAGAAGACCAAAGGGCCTGTCAAATTCTTGTCAAACCCGTCTTGTTTGTGGAGAGGGATGAATTTGACCATCTTGTGTGTTTTCGGACAAGACCAAAAGCTGCTAAGGCAAACCTTTCCAGAGGTACGTCTGTGTCGATCTGAGCACCTCGACAGAACTTGACTGCAGTTACATTTTGTACTGAATTTGATGTTATTTATTTATTTATTTTACATACCCCTAGACCCCATCAGTACAAGCCCTGTGCTACATCAAAGTATTAATAATTCAAACAGTTTAAACAAATTGATATTGCACAAGCGTACTCTCCAGCTTTTCCTCCTGCTGTCATTGACCATCGCCTCAGCTCTCATGCAAACTGTGTCCATTGTAAGTAGTCAGAGCGTTTATATCCTAAAGTTTATATTGAGTCCACTGTATTCTTTATTAGCACCCTCTAAACGGTATTTTTGTTGTGTACTTGTTTGATTTATGGCGGTTTAACATATTAATGTAAAAATGTTAGAGAAAATATTTTCTTGTTTGAACAGTAGCTGTTTTACAAATGGAATGCATTTTTTTTAAGAATTATTATTCACAATAAAATATGTTGTGCTAAATTAGAACACTATTCTTTTTTACTTAAGTCCACAAATGTGTTATCGTTTGTGATACACGTGATTAAAATGTTTTATAGACGTTCAGGTCTGACTGGACTGATCTTAGACCTCTTTAGAACATTTGTCAATGTAACCCCTCTCTCCCGGGTCCTCTCTGACGCTCCTCGCACTCGCTCCGAGCGGGGCTTGAACCTGGGTCTTCGGCATGGGAGATGGACGCACTAACAAGGAGGCTAAATGGCTACAGCCACTAGCGTCTGTCGCTAGTGCATCTCTTGAGATCGGGGAGTGAGGTTTACCTGCACAGCACTACTCGCTGGCCTCCATTACACTCACCCCCCTAAACCTCACTCCCATCCGGGTCATGGCACCAATGTAACCCCTCTCTCCCAGGTCCTCTCTGACGCTCCTCGCACTCGCTCCAAGCGGGGCTTGAACCCGGGTCTTCGGCATGGGAGGCGGACACACTAACAAGGACAATGGGTTGGTGCATTTCTCAAAACAGAAATGAAATTCTCAAAACTACTTACAACCTCTGGTACATTTCCCGAATCATCCTTGAGATTTGCAAAACAGTAAGTGCATTTCTCAAAACAACTCGTAAAAAGAGCAAAACACCATGGATTACCTGCAAAAGCCAATCTATTGCTCAAATCCTTGGTTCATCTCTCAAAAAAAAAATATCTGTGTCAATGAACATGTCAGTGCCATCAGAATGACAAGTCCTTGTGTCATAGTTTACGTATAAGACAGGCAGATCAATAAGTCATGTTGTCAATATAACAGTGTACTCTACAGGGATGTTCTGATGTAAACTATAGCAAAATTTAGGATGACAGTTATTGTATTGAACAGTATGCCATATGCTTATGTATGATATATATTCATTTCAAAAGTACACATTTACACATTACTGTATGTGGGGTATTGACTGAAAGAGACTGGATTGAATTCCCAGTTACACTTTTACTAGTGGTCTGACCAAAAAAAATAAATAAATAATAATAATAATAATAATAATAATAATATATATATATATATATATATATATATATATATATAATAAGGAGGAGTATTATTTTCGATGTTTTTTAAAAACTGGCTTTTCAAAAATATATATTTTCAGTGGTTTTCTAGTTAGGCATTTTGTTTTAGCGTTAAGCATTTTTTTTTTTTACATTTGTACGTGTATATGTAAAAAAAAAAAAAAAGTTTACTTCCATAAACTAGCTTCTTCCTTACTGCCTGTATGAATATCCCCTTACACACAGCTTATTTGTTAGTGATTGAAGCTGTTTTTCACGCTTCTAAGGACAAAAGAGCAGATAGAAGTGTTTATAAAGCTCCGGGGAGAGAAAGATGAGCTCTTCACCCGTGTCTTTCTTAGCAGCTGTCACGGTTGCTAGGCGACAGGATATGAGCAACGGTTAAAGGGGGGGGTGAAATGCTATTTCATGCATACTGAGTTTTTTACACTTTTAAAGAGTTGGATTCCCATGCTAAACATGGACAAAGTTTCAAAAATTAAGTTGTACGTTTGAAGGAGTATTTTTGTTCCAAAAAAACCTCTTCAGGTTTGTCACAAGTTTCGGAAAGTTTTTTTTGAGTATGGCTCTGTGTGACGTTAGATGGAGCGGAATTTCCTTATATGGGTCCTAAGTGCGCTCCCGTATAGCAGAGCAGAGAGAGGCTGAGCACAGCCTGATCAGAGCGAGAGCGTCGCGTAAAGTCACAAAAGAAGTGTGTTTTTGGTTGCGAGGGCAAGACAACCCTGCACAGATTACCAAAAGAGAAACAGCATTAAGGGACCAGTGGATGGAGTTTATTTTTACAGAGCATCAACGGAGTTGTGCAAGTGTTTTTGTTTGTTCCCTGCATTTCGGATTGCACGTCGTTTATTTCTTAAGGATAACGCAGTCCCAACGGAAAAGGGTCACGATCGTGTGTTGGAACCACATGCGGTGAGTAAAACTGCTTCAAATATCTCTGTGTTGTTAACTTAGCTATCAGCGCGTAAGCACATCAAGTAAACAACATGCCATGTTGTCATCAAACTGCACTTTCCACATGTACAGCTTAAAAAAAAAAAAAAAAAAAGACGACATAAAGTGGAACTTTATGTCGCAAATATAAGCAAAGCAAATATATACAGTTTCAGTACATACCACATAGCATACCGCCTTTGCTGATGCTGCTCTTGTTAAATTTCAGCCTCTGGATCTGTGTCACAGCTTCCACATGCTCTCAACTCAAAAGCCTACTCGCGCTCGTGATTCTTTAGCTCCACCAACACGTCACGCCTCTTGGGCGCTCGTGTTTTTCCGGGAAAAATCGGTACAGACTATCTTTCTCTTATAAATATAATAAAAATAAAGACTTTTTGGAGTTACGAAGGATGCAGTACTACTCTATAGGTACTCAAGATTAACAGGATATTGAGTGAAAATGAGCATTTCACCCCCCCTTTAAGGGAGGAAACTGAAAGAAGGGTAGGCTGTCCAAATTCACAAACACCGACTTCCGGTTTTTGCGGTCGTCAGAGGACCCATCCTCCTTCAACCGGGTAGGAAGGATCCTAAGGAGGATGCAGACCCTGAATTTGGACACAGCTTTTAACTGAAGCTTCCTTCAAAACAGCCGGTAAAAGAGTCGCGCGATAACGCGCGTCATCACTTCGATACGGAATTAGATCTGGCTTTTGTTCACACAGCGCTCGTTCCGGATCGATTACCGCAATGTTACTATGTCCCCGACCAGGGTTCGATTCGGTAATCAATTCCGGGACGTGGTTGCTTTCACACCAGGCAATGTTACGGGAATATTGCGGGTCCAACGTGCAGTGTGAAAGGGGCTTAAGTGGATGATAGGGGGTATGCAGAAGAATGTTAAATGCCCCAGGGGGTATGCCGCTGTAAAAAGTTTGAGAACCACTGGGGTAGGGTTAGGGTAGGTGTAGGGAGGGCTTATATTGTCCCAATAAATAAATCCTTTATAATGTGCTACAATACCGAGGTGAAAATAATTGCCACTATTGGTAATAAGTAGTGTAAATAGCAGACATGTCATGGTAAGGGGACCTTATAGCAGTAGAACAATAGTATCTATTAAGCATTTAATGTAATTTAATGACCGTCATTTAGGTTTGAGTGACTTATTTCATTTTCTAGCTCGTTATGAACATTTTCGTTATGCTTTCTGGCTGGTTTATTCAAAATAACAAAATATCAACACAGTTTAAGCTAACTTATTCGTCATTCTAAGGTGTGCAATTATTTCCAGGAAAACTTATGGCTAAAGTTAAGGTTGGCTGATGGACATTTCGGTATCAGTTATTTTTTTTATTTTTTTTTTTAATTTAGAGGTAAATACTGTATACAAAAGAGTTATCAAAATACACCATATAACTACAGTATAACTACATACAGTAAACTAATATTTTAATTGTCATTAATGCTTGCTAATTATTCATCAAGAGAAATATGCTTAAAAAAAATTACAAATAGTTTTAAAAGAAATATGTAGGAAATTGCTCATCATTGTGCAACAATATTTGGATACCATTTGGCATGACAACTTGATGTAATTGTGAAAATAGAGTACTTTTTTGTGGCTCATCATCAGGGGAAGTTGTGGCCTAGTGGTTACAGAGTTTGACTCCTAACCCTAGGGTTGTGGGTTTGAGTCTCGGGCTGGCAGTACCACAAATTTGATGCCCTTGAGCAAGGCACTGAACCCCCAACAGTCTTTCATCTTACCCCTGTCAACCACAAATATTCAGCCAAAGCAACCAAGAAAAAAGTAATCTTTCGGTTGTTTAGGCAGAATGGTTTAAAAAAAAGTGTTTAAAAGGGAAATCCTAATGTAATTCATATGGTCTGGGGAATAGGATAATTTCCTGAGGTATTTTTAAAGGTACTATTTATGTAATATAATGAATGTTAGATAGATAAATATAAACCTTAGAATTATCACTATATGTGAAAATACTTGGTTGTGTAAATTGAAAACTGCTTACAAATTAACCAGGATCTGAGTAATATGATGATCTTTTTTGTTCTTTTCTGTTTTGGTTATATTTAATTTAACATGAATGTTGGATGTGCATTTGCCTTGGTTATTTCTCCTGGATTTTTAAAGTGACTTCTGAAGCTATTCTGAATCGTGAGAGTTGTATATAATATTAAGCTTTTCTGTCGTATTATTTTATTTGGCTTATACTGTAATTAACTGTTCACTTCTCCTTTAGGATTTTCAGGTGTTGGTACAGATTATGTGTCAGTGGAGGATGGAGATTCAGTCACTCTACACAATGAGGTTGAAATGAACAAACAAGACAGAATGAGATAGTATTGTAATGAGACTCTCATCGCTGAAATCACTGGAGATTTCAGTTATATCTGTACAGACATTCAGTGTAAAGAGAGATTCAGAGACAGACTGCAGCTGGATCATCGGACTGGATCTCTGAACATCAGAGACATCAGAACCACAGACTCAGGAGATTATGATTTGCTGATCAAGAGCAACAGCAGAATCAGTGCAAGGATTTTCTTTGTTAATGTAAATGGTAAGTGATTATGCTTAAAATCAATTTAAATTGTTTAAATCACATCATTAATTTGTTTACTAATATTATTACAGTGACATTCAGAAGTTTTTTCTTTATATTTTAATTTACATACAGTATAAAGATGATTTATTCAAAATATATTTCAGTTTGATTTAAAATATTTTTTTCTATTATTGACTTGTTAGTTTTATCACCAACTACGTTTACAAGCTGTTAAAATTCGGGTTATGGTCGGGTTAAGGTCACTATTCGGGTTTCTGAAACATTCGGGATAACCCGTTTACATGCATGAGCAGAGAGAGTTACTCCTGTATACATGGAATGTGTAATCAGTCGCCAATATCCCGATGTAAACGGCGACGCACGGTTAGCGTCTGGACGTAAGACGCAATATGCGTCATTTCCGATTCTTCTTCCTGTATCCAAAGACTCAAAAGACCAAGAATCCTTGCGAATAGAACATGCACAGAACACACATTTTGATGGGGATATGCCAAACGCGTTTACCAGACCAAATATTCGGGTTAGAAAAGTGGTACCCCAGGTATAATATCCCGGTTTTTAATAACCGTGACTTTGACTTTGGTTTTCAAAAAACACAATGGACTAACACCAGCAGATGACATTGCACCCCAAATCATCACAGACTGTGGAAACTTAACACTGGATTTCAAGCAACTTGGGCTATGAGCTTCTCCACCCTTCCTCCAGACTATACATCCTTCCTAGCTAGAAATTTCTCATGTTCTGGGAATGTTTTCAGCGGCAAGTTTTATTTTAGTTCCCAGAATGTTCTTTTAAAAGTTAGGATAACATTCTCTTAAAACTTTCTAAAAATGTCTATTTATAACATTGTTAGAACATTATCCTCTAACATTCTTATAAAGCTTCCCATCACACTAGATGGGGCTCAGAAGTCAAATGTTGGTAGAAAGTGAAAACCCAACTTTTGTTTGATGTCAAACTCCAGCGTAAATAACTCCAAAAACAGTATAACCAATTTCACTTATTATAAACAAGATTGACTTTATTTCTGTCATAAAAGTTCTTATAGAGATTAACAGAGTTGTTGACGGCTTATTGAAAATAATAGTTTATTTTGACGTCACCATTATGGTGATCAGTACTTAGGCAGTATGACTCTTTTCAATGTTACTTTTTGTTTAACTGCTGTAACTATATTTGTTATGGTGAAAACAGTGAGCAACTGGTTTTATCTGGAGACTAGTCTATGCTATTATTTTACTATTAGTTACTATAGCAAATGTGTTCCAACGCAAAATCATTTCTGTTTGAAAAAAAAACATGCAAATCCTGCCGATTATATCATATCATATTACCCCATATCATATATATTTTTGTCTATTGTTTTTAAATTACTTTGTTCATGAACCTCTTTGTAACATAGAATGCCTAGACACACAGAGAGTTCAATAATTAGCATATGAATCTCAACAATGGTGACATGCTTAATGCCGCAATGCATTCTGGGTGCCATGGATGAGTTTTGTATGACGTACCAAAAATACATTGCTGCATTAAACATGTCACTATTGTTGAGAGTCATATACTGAATCTTGATGTTTGTGTGACAAATAATTTTTTTTTTTTAGAATTCTTGAAATTATATGATTTATATTCAGCTGGGTCTCAGGCTGTTGACCCATTGCGTCACTTTAATAAACAATACACTATGAACACCATACATTAGGTTTGTTGAAACCATCTAACAAGACTACATATGCGGTGATGTTTTATTCAACAGCAAGCAACCAGCATCATGCACATGTCCTCTTGCTGTTTTTGCCATAATAAAGATTACAGCAGCTAAAGAACATCACTGACAAGTCAAGTGTCAAATTGCACAACTAAAGCCAACACTTATCACCATGATGGTGACATCAAATCAAACTATTACTTTGAAACAGACATCAATATCTAAACCTCTGCTTAAATCTTAATTAGAATGTTAGGGGATAATGTTCTTATAATGTTATTAATAAATATTTTTAGTATGTTTTTAGAGAACGTTATCCTATCTTTTGAGAGAACATTCTGGGAACAAAATAAAACTACCCGCTAAAAACATTGTTAGAACAACGGTAATGTTCTTAGAACATTTTTAGAACAAAAACATTCTAGCTGGGTTGGTTTCCAAATGAAATACAAAACTTGCTCTCATCTGAAAAGAGGACTTTGGACCACTGGCAACGGTCCATTACTTCTTCTCTTTAACCCAGGTAAGACACCTCTGTGGTTAAGGAGTGGCTTAACAAGAGGAAAACGACAACTGTAGCCAAATTCCTTGACACGTCTGTGTGTGGTGGTTCTTGATGCCTCGACCTCAGCCTCAGTGCATTCCTTGTGAAATTCTCCAAAATTCTAGACAATACTCATAAGGCTGTGGTTCTCTCTGTTGGTTGTGCATCTTATTCTTCCACACTTTTTCGTTCCACTCAGCTTTTTGTTAACATGCTTGGATACAGGACACTTTTAACAGCCAGCTTATTGGCAATGATTTTTTTGTGACTTACACTCCTTGTGAAGGGCGTCAATGATTGTCAGAGACCATTTTGAAGGCTCAGGAAACCTTTGCAGGTGTTTGGAGTTGATTAACTGATTGGCATGTCTTCATATTCTAATTTGTTGAGAGTGAATTGGTGGGTTTTTGTTAAATGTGAACCAAAATCATCACCATTAAAAGAAGCAAATACTTAAATTACTTCAGTCTTTGTGCATTGAATTTATTTAATACATTATTTTCACAATTTGAGTTAAATTACTGAAATAAATTAATTTTTCCTCGACATTCTAAATTATTGAGAAGTAAGCATTCCGTTTATACAACTTGCACAGAATACTTTGTGATAATCCTTTCACAGTGACTTAGGAATTATATTGTCGGTAGGCAATTGCTTTTGATTAATATAACATTAATAAGTTACAATGTTCAAATCAAAACATAAAGTAAATAAAACTTCAAATAGCAATGTTACAAAGGAGGCTCCTGCCTCCTTCTCACCACCAGAGGGAGCTCTCTCCTGAATCCATCGAACTCCAATTCCCATCCTGCCTCATACCAGGGACTGATTGCACACACACACACACACACACACACACGCAGCATACCCACGGCCAACTCACTGTGAAGTCTTGATTTGCCCTGGCTGTCACTACTTAGCGTTTGTATTCCTATATTCTGCCTTTTCGTTTTGACCTGGACTGTTTATCATTTAGTGATAATTATGCTCCGACTCAGATTTACCTGCTTCATAGATTTTTTTTTGCCATCTGCCTTGATCTTGTTCCTGTCCCTAGTTTTGTCTCATCCTTGCCTTCTTTACTACATCCACTGGTGATTGACCCTGTCTTTTCTGACTATCTGAATAAAAGCTGCAAATGGGATCCCTCCTCTTCTGATGCTAGCAAATACGCAAATACTAAAATATAAAGTTTAATCAAAGGTGTCAGCTCTATTTGAACCATTAAATTTTCCCTTATAAACATATATAGTCTGAAACACAGCTGTATTCTGCTCTATGTTTCTTAATAAACAGTACATATAAAACATTTTCTAGACCGTTTAGGAGTTGCTTTTAAAAACACAAATATTAATAAAGGTAGTGCATACACATGAACATTAAAATTAATTTGTGTATAGTGTTTCTCATTTCAGTAGTCCATGTTTATTACATATTCAGGTAAATACATGCACTACTTTTACTTAAAGTTACAAAGCATATGCAAATTTAATAAAGCAGTATAATTGCATAATCGCAATATCCATCAGCATATTTTAGAATTTGTTTGTTGTTTTAAGCAAAAAGATCCTCCAGCACAGGGTCCCCGCGGGTCCTTAAAAAGTCTTGAAATGTCTTAAATACAATTTTCGATTTTTAAGGTCTGAAAATGTCTTGAATCCTGGAATTTTCCATATGAATGTCTTAAATTTCATGTGGGGTCTTAAATTTCATGTCCGACTCGTCATTTTTATTTATTTTTTCAACCGCAATTTGACCAGCACAACATTTGGGGGCAGCACTTCGTGGGTGCAACCTGCATCATACCATATGTCACATACGAGTAAGTGATTGATGAACGCGTAGCGCTGATGGTTCGCCACCACGGCATTTTGCGAAATCGCAAGCATGGGCAAAGACGATAAAGCTGTGGACAAGACCATGATTGTCAGGTCTCGCTATCTTGGTTCTCAGTTTTTGAGCACCTCAATGGCAGAAGACTAGCTGGAGCACTTTAAGGTAAGACTCTAAAAGTAACATTTAAAATGATTTGAATATGTTAAAATGTGTTTTTGTTTCCTAATGAATATTTGGGACAAAAATATCGATGCGTCCCAATTCTTGGATTGATTTAATTTTTTTTTCGAATGCGTTGCAAATTGATTATGAGCTTAGTTTTTGCAGATGGCGCTCTAGGCTAGTTTTTAACCGAACACTCAAATGCTCACGACGAAGAGCGCTCGTGCGTTCTGCTGAGTCTGAGAATGTAATTGATATATTGCTTTTATGACGCAAGATTAATGTAAACGCCCCACTGCAAACACCCTTGTACTTCGCTTCAACCTTTTCGAACTTTATTAATTATTATTTTATAGTAGGTTCAAGTGGTGTGTGGCACGCAGTGGCATCTGCTGTTAAAAACTAAACTAAGAATCGATTCGAGAGAGAATCGCAATGCATTCAGAAAAATTGGAATCGATCCAGAATAATTTCTCGATTCAAAATGCATCGATATATTGTCCCAGCCAATCAGTTAAAAAAATGTTGTGGGTGGGTGACATCTAGGCATAGGACTACTGCATTATGGATGGAAGGCAGTGCTGTAAATAACTTTATTGTATAAAGCATTCAATATGCATTATGCTTCTTGCATATTTTTTATGTGAAAAGTAAAATTTAATTGAATTAAATAATGTAGCCCAGTTCATAATTAGACTCCAAATATCTGTTTTGTGCTTCTCAATTTTAGGTTAACAACGTTGACACTGAACCCTATCACATAGGCCCAATTCGTGAGCATTCACTATTATGGCTTAACTTGTTTCTCAAACATTTTTTTCTTTCAAATCAAGGACCACTTAGCCAATAAAAAAAAAGAAAAAAAAAAACTTGACATATTTGGATTAATGAGCATCCCTAATGCATGTACAAATGCAGGCCATTTTAGTCTTCTGAAACCATGGCTAACTTCACCTGCTAATAATGTGCATGATTAGAAAACAAGTCATGAGAAGTGAATTGGAAATGTACAACGGTGTCACAGTCCATGTCAGTCATTTTTGGTTGATGACTTTTGCTCACAGACCTCTTTGGTAATCTGGCATACCTCCAGTGGTCCCCAGACCACAGTTTGAGAATCACTACTTTAGACAAACCATCTAATCTGAGTGAACATGAATGAAAATTTTATCATTCTTGAGGTGGACTTTGTTTTGATTTTATTTTTTTATAATTTCAGGAGGGCACCAAGGAACTTAATTTAAGGAACATGCTTTCTGTGTCAATGGATGGACCCACAGTAAATTGGAAAGTCATGGATCTCCTACAACTGGAACATGCAATAAATTTCTGATCCTGATCTTTCCTACAATTGTCTGTCATTCATTAGGTCTATGCATAGATTATTGTATGTGCTTGCATTTATCTGTGTCTGAAATGACATAGAAAACACTAATCAGACCCTGAACAACATTTTCTTGGGGGAGAACCCCCAAACCCAGCTCAAGGCTATTAGGCAGCAACATTTAACCATAATTTAGATCAAGTATGATGAAATGGGCTTTTGTAATGTCCTGGGGCTGTCTTCCATGTCTTTTTCAAACTGCTATGAGGGGCCAGAATTTAGAAATTACCTGAAGTACCTTAAAGGCTGATAGTTTAAACATAGTCAACCATGTCAGGGTTGTAAGGTCAATCAGCACTTGGTATAAAAGTTTTTGTGACCCTTTGACCTGTCTTGAGCGTGGCTGTGGTGAGTTGTGCCACACTAATGCTTCGCCACATCAATCTGTGTTGTCGGACTGAACATTTTCCTGTATTTTTGTTTAGATAAAGTCTTACATTTTCCCTTTAGAGGACTTAAAAAGGTCTTAAAAGTCATTAAATTTGCTGTTAAAAAATGTGAAGATACCCTGTATCCAGTGCATCTTTTTTTTAAATAAATAAATAAATAAATAAATAAATAAATATATATATATATATATATATATATATATATATATATATATATATATATATATATATATTATAATTTTAATAAAACACAAGGTCTACATCGGAAACCTCAGAAGGGGACAACATTTTTTATTGTTCTTGTGCTACTATTGTCAGAACTACAGTTCTTTTTCATATCATTTCATTATACTTTTCTTTTTGTTTTAGTAGGCTACTTACAAATTTGTGCTTAATTACCAACTAATTATTTTTTTATATTATCATTATTAAAATTATTATTATTATTTAACTTATAGACCATTGGGCGAATCAACATGAACTCTCGTTTTTTTCCTTCTTTTAATTTTCAATAAAATAATGACTGAATGATACACTGAATCTGCATCAGCTATTACGTTTCATAAATGATCAAACATCAGAATTGTACATCAAAATAAAACTGTAGGCTAATAGCATAAACACACTTACCTTTTAATATGAAGTTAACGTAGATAATCCCCGCAGAACTGATGAAAACGTCTTTATTATAGGACAATTCTAGAACTATTTAATGATAGGACCAACTTTGTACAGTCACAACCAGTTTGATTAATAGATTGTTGAGTCAAATCTCTCCAGCAACTGTCTGGGAGGTTTAAATGTTGCCGAAGTAAGCCCATTTCTGACCAGGCCAGTGCGCACATCCATGATTCTGGAGAGTAAAGGTAGTCCCATGCGATTCCTAGTGTCATCTTTTAAAAGCGAGACGAGGGAAAATGCCCGCTCAACATGGGCATTGGAAACAGGCAGAACCTTATTGGCTAACCTGAACCATACCTAATTTAAACATCATCCTACATTATATAATTTATTTTATAGTTAGTTTTCATAAAAAAAAAAAAAAAATAAAGAATACTTTTTATCATGGCCGCGGGAAGTGGTGGTGCTGGGGGTGCTGCAGCACCCCCTAGTGACGAGAGGGAGATAAAAAAAATGTAGGCCTATTAAAATATTTTGCACAATTTATAAATTCCTTATGAATATTTTAGAAAATGATTTTGAAACACGTAGGCTATTACGTATATTTTGGATTTTAATTTCATATTATGAGGCCTAATCAACACAGGTTCGGAAGTTACGTTGTCAACGTCAGGCAGGCAGGTTTGGTCGCCGAGTAACGAGGTTTCCCGCTCGTTCCAGGCAGAATACATCCATCTTTATATAATACAGCGCACCTCGACATTTGGACACCTGTAACCAGGGCACCCCGCCTGCATGTAACTCAGGTAAGAGTATGGTGCTGCCGCGCTTGTAACATTTATTTTTTTGGCAACAAATGGGATCAGCTTTGACTAGCCAAGCAATTGTAAGTAGTACACTATAGTATTTGTGTAAGGTGGTGGGGATGGAGATGGAGAGTATTATTTCGTTCGTGTGTTCTTTGCGTAATGGTTGTGGAGAACTGTTAAATAACGTTTAAATAGTCAGAGATTATTTCCTTGTGGTTTGTGTAAAAAGGTTGGAGATGGAGACAGAAAGCTTTATACTGTGCGTGTGTTCTTTGCGTAATGGATGTGGAGAACTGTTCAATAAAAAAATTGCTTAAATAGTCAGTGATTATTTCCTTGTGGTGTGCGTAAAAAAGATTTTGGAGTTAGAGTCGCGTGTGACAAACGTGACATAAACGTGCAGTGACTCAAGCCAGCTGACCAAATCGATTGGATTGTTTTAGCGTTATTGTGAAGTTTGATTAATATTATATTTTGTTGTAATATTATTTGTTGTATCTAAATATGTTGCATGTATGTATAGGCTATCTGAAATTGTAATGAAAGTTATTATTTCGTTTTCTTTCGATTATTAAACTATTATTTCTGATTCTGCTTCTGCTTCAGATTAATAGCGCTTTGCGCATATCTGAGAACTGATGTCTGTGTGTTTCAGACCCTGGCTGGCTGTGCACTGAAGTGTATATGACAATAAAGTAGTAAATCTCAATGTATTTATTTTTAAATGTATTTTAAATAGGCCTATAGGCTCGTAGGTTTTTTGTCAAAAAAAATAAATAAATTCACAGCACCCCCTGTTCAAAATTACTTCCCGCGGCCCTGCTTTTTATAGTCAAAAATAAAAACCCGCCTGTTGCATTAAAAACCAGCCCAAATTTTAAAGACCCGCCCAATGCATTTTTTTCCGGTCGGACGTGACCAAAAGGAGCCCAATTCTGGCAACACTGCTGAGAGGTAGTGAGCCACCCTCCTTTCCAGTCATCGCCCCCACAACAACCAAAAAAAAAGAGCGTTTTGTAGGCGTGTTCCACCGTCTATGACTTCAAAGTGCCACTAATCGCTCACGCGGTAGTTTGAATTCACACGGAAGCGCTGCACACTTTTACTTTCGTTTTTTTAGATTTGTCTTGCTTTTCGTTTAATTGAGCTTATTTTATGTCATAAATGATGAAAATGAATGTTTTGAGTATGTTATGTCTTTCGGTCGTGCTTACTGGTAAGACATTTTGTTACAATCTCTTTTTGTCCGTTTGTGTCATTTTTGTGATCTTACTCTCAGCAGACGTCCATTTGCTTTTTTAACTGACGTTGAAGTCATGTTATAGTTTTAGATGAGCAAATCACTGATTGATTATGGACCATGGTTATGGATTATGGTTTAAAGCAAGTTACAACACTTTTATAAACAATAAAACCATGGATAGTTTTTGTAAGGGTCAACAGCAGTTTTCTGGATGGAAGTCAGGATTTCGTGACATTGCGCAGCTGACTGAATCGATGAAATATGCATTTGTTAACCTGTTACCTATGTTTACCTGTTATAAAAACGAACTATGGATTTATAAAAGGAAAGGTAGATGACATAGTGTTACTATAGTAAAAACACGCAGCCTTCATTTTGTCAGAGACTCGCTGATGTCTCGTTGATGAATGTAATTATTTCCTCATTTGTTTTTATCATTATTGTCTCGTAGACTTTGGAAATGTGATTTGATTTCTTATTTGACTTTATTAGTGGAATGAATGTAAATGTTATATTCTAGTCGAAATGCAGTAGGCCAACTTAAAATAAATACATCATGAATATATCAGGTCAGGAGCAGACTGCTACCTGCTTCTCTAAAGCAGTAACAAACAATACTCACAGTGCTTCATGTCTCACTATCTCAGCTTGAATTATAATTATTTTGGTATTTTCTTCTCCAGGTGTTCACAGTGTTGGTGCAGATGTTGTGCCAGTGAATGTGACGGAGGGAGATTCAGTCACTCTACACACTCGTGTTAAAGCAGACCGAGACGTAGATATACAATGGTATTTTAATGACACTCTAATCGCACTAATGACTGGAGATCTCAGTAAGATCTGTACAGATGTTCAGTGTAATGAAGGTACTGAGAGATTCAGAGACAGACTGAAGCTGGATCATCAGACTGGATCTCTGATCATCACAAACACCAGCACCACAGACTCTGGACGTTATCATCTAGAGATCTTCAGAACTGGCAGTGGGTCTGAAAAGACCTTCATTGTTACTGTTCATTGTGAGTCATTTCATGAATCTTTAAAACCAGGTTATATTTGTTAAATCACATCATTGTGTTTATTGTTGCTATGGCATTTTTTATTTGTTTTTGTTTTTGTTTTTTTTACCTGCATCATTGAACAGAACAGAATGATTTAAACTAATATTTTTTTTAGTTGGTCATTCATTAGTTTTATTAGATGACAATTTCTGATCATTTAATGGCTGATCATCTTTTCTTATCTGTTTAAATGCATCTATCATTTATAATAATTAGTTCTCCTAGAAGTTTGTGTTTTGCAAGTACAGAAAAAAAATAGATAAATGTTACTTTTTAGACAAGTCAATAAAGAGCGAGCATGTGAAGTCATTTCTCACTTATCTTTCTTGTATTATGATCAGCATGATCAGTTATCTCAATGTAGAGTTTTCTCTCCAGAAAGATGCTTCAGCTTCTGTTGTTTTGTGTTTCAGTTGGTTCTGTTTCTGATCGAGATCAAATGAAGAGAACGTCAGAGAAGGAGGAAGAATCTGGTAAAGTAAAAACAGTATTTTAATAACTGCTAAAATCACTGGAGATCAGATAAAGTATATCTATGTAAAGACAGCGATGAGAGATTATGTAGAGGTTATCTATATAAAATGGCATTAAATTAGATATTTTTCTCATCTCACTGTTTTAGCCTTTGTTTCTAAAAAAAAAAAAGAAAAACTACCAGGTGACACCATTTAGTTAAATCAGTATCATACTGATGACCAAAGTAGAAAGATGTAGAGAAATATTGTTAAATTCTGGTGTGATTATCATTCAGTGTGTAGTAATAATGAGTGTCTGTCTTCTTCTGTTCCTGATCCAGGTTTGTCTTCAGCTGATAAAGCAGGGATTGGTGTTGGTGTTGTTCTGCTGATTGTGGCTGCTGTTGGTGTGATTTACTATCGCAAGTGTCCTCAAGCAAGACAATGTAGTGAGTATCACATACAGATGTTTTAATACGATGCTAAATTGTGATTTATTGTGTGAAAATAATCTTAACAGATGTGAAAATTGTGTTTTTACTGTAGTTAACCAAACTGATGTGTGTTTAATTGATTTACAGGAACCAGGACTCAGCGCAGTGATCAGGTGAGATACTGTGTGAACTCAATCTGACCGTCTGAAATAAAACTGTGAATTTACAACAGATTCTCTTTGCTCTGGGACTGTTTCAATGTAACATCAGGAGCAGTGGTATACATACATTTTCATATTAGTGACGTGTTGTACTGTATACTTTGTTTCCATCATTTTTATTTTATTTTTCATTTTCATTTTAGTTGTGCTTTTGTTGTTTGTATTACATAGCTTACAGTTTTGATTGTGTCACAGAGGTTTTTTTTTTTTTGGGGGGGGGGGGGGGGGTGGTCATGTCTATTAGTTTTTTGTTTTCAAAAATGTCTATACCATTTTCTTTTTTGATTTAAGTTTTAGTTACTTTAGTTCATCCAGATAAAGTAAACAATAATGAGAATGTTGCCCTATGAGCTACTACCTGAAATATATATTTTTTTCTATTTCATTTTAATAACTTTTATTTTAAGTTGCTAATGTTTTTATTATTATGGTTTTAGTTTAGTTAGCTGTAATAACCCTAGTCATTAACATAATCGTCCTATGTTTAAGGCCTTTTTGTTAATAGTTTATAAAAAGATTTTATCCATGTCTTCAATCTTGTTCATTTCATTTGAACATTTGAATCATTTTTTATTTTATTTTTTTTTATACAGGAGAACAGTGCAGACATCATTTAATCGTGCTGACAATGGATCGGAGCCTGAGTTCATGAGCCGTCCTGTAATAGAGACATGAATACCAGTGCGACACCAGGTTGATGTTGAGTTAAGATGACAAGTTCAGAGGTTAAAGTTTGTGACTTTGTCACACAGGACGCATGTCACTGCTCAATATATTATAATGATTTTATCTATATTTGTGTATATTTATGTATATTTGTTTTAATATGTTGTCTTCAGCCATTTTATTATTCTTAACCAGTTTAATTTGTGTATGTCTTTAAATGAGTCTGGGTCATGTGACTGTTCACATGACAGAAAATAGGAAATGGACAGCATGAAGAGGAAGCATGTGAAACAAGCATTGGACATTGCTCTCCTTACGACTAAGTGGTGATCACCTCCAAACTGGAATAATGGAGTTATCTTTTTGGACTTACCTTTCCAGCACTTTTGATTAACACCACAGTGGTCTTTTGTGTTTACACCGGTGGACACTTTTGGGACAATCAGATTTCTTAAGGACTGTTTTAATAGAATGGAACTGAAAGACGCTTTTAACATCTGAGTTATTCTAGTTTTATTGTTGTGTTTTAAATCTCTTTAAAAATAATATTGATTTTAAAAATGTATTTTATTTCCATTAATACAAGTGGTTTTTACTGTACTAACCCTGGTGTTATCAGTCAGTAATATTTTAAATATTGAAATATTGAAATGTTTATTAAAAAATGTTTGTTAATATTTTGTGTGATTATTATTATTATTATTATTATTATTTTTTTTAAGTACAGGTATCTCTGCCTGTAAACAGAACATTTTATTGTATATCCATGCATTATTTTATAAAACACTAATGTGGTTAAGTTTCATAAGTATTTTGAACAAATTGGATTCAGAATGATAATCAAAATGTAGATGGAGTCGATCAACACCCCAAGGCTTTACTGTAACTATTACCTCTTCATCGTGACGTTTTATTCCATAAAATTTCACAGTTTTTATGCTGTTTTATGTCTGATGATTGTGTTAGATTACAGCTGTGTCCCAAAGTTCAGTGCACACACTTCGAAGGCCAGGCCTTAAAGTGCAATGAAGGACCCTCCAAAGTGCATGAGATGCACCGACTTCACAGGATTTCCTAATTCAGCCACCAGTTGTTGCCGATTACCGCTTTGTCACATAGCAGTGTTGAGAGTGTAGAACTGAGGAGAGGACAATCCTGTCAGGAGAGGTGGAGCTGGAATTGCTTATTTTTGTTTATTTTACATCATAATGGAGGAGACGGTGATGTACCTCAGGCTTAGCCAAGACCGAGGCCAGGAAAGTTTCACTGGTTTGCTGTGTCCTTTGTTAGATAACAAGTTTACATGCAGGTATTGTCTTGGAGCTTACTTGAATATTGTAATGATGCATTTGAAAAACTACAAAATACACACACACACACACACACACACACAGCAGTTCAAATGCTGACTATCTGATATCTTACAAAGGTGCAGTTTTATGATCATATGTAGACAGGTTTGCAACCCAGATTTTTTTGGAAGTTCAGCATAAAAAGAAAAGAGCATAGTACAGCTCAATGTTTAGCTCTGTTTGACCAGTCCTTCAGATGCAGTCTTTGATATACAATAGTTAACAAAAATGTGCAAATATTCGGACAAAATGTTGATTCTTTCATTTTCAAAATAATCAGATGTAGACTGTAAGGAAGTACATTCGTTCAGCTCGGTCTTACAAATATGAAGTACTAAGATTTCTTTATTTTATTTTTTATATTTTTCTCTAAAGGCACATAATGAGGAGATGGCGAGTCAGGATCGGCAACTTCATCCTTATGACACCAACTCAGAAAACACTAGTTTATTAGTGAATAATTCAAATATCTGTTTATTATTTCCCCCTGTCACATTTATGGTGATTGCTTTTGCTGGTGATTTGTGGCAAGTTTAAGTCTATTGTGTGTATTTGAACAGAACTGTTCAGCTGCTGCTGCTGGCAGGACAAATAATGGGGTAAAACATTATGTTAATTATAATTTAATATTAAATAAATAGCATTGTATGAAAATGAGTGTATAACAAAGAGGAAAATCTCTCTCATGCTATTTTCGTATTATTAAAGTTTTTTTTCTTAACTTTTGCTATGTCACACCAGGACAAGTTTACACACTATAGGACAAATTTATGGTACAGTTCAGAATTTGTTTTTAAAAAATGCAGTGAAAGAACTGAGGAAGTTAGTGCCCCTTCACATTTTCTCAGAGATCAGACTTCACACTACATAAATATATGCATTTATTTTTCAAATAGTTTACTGCCTATACTGTATGTCACATAGCCATATAGAAAAATGGTTTTCAATCTTGGCCCTGGGGATCCACTGCTCTTGTAGATTTGGTGTCTCCTTTATCTGACACACTCATTGCGGTGCACAGAACCCTCTCCCAATGAGCTGATGATCTGAATTAGGTGTGTTAAATAAAAGATACAAAATGTGCAGAGCACTGCTTCTCCAGGAATAGGATGAAAAACCTCTGCGCTAGATCTAGCTGATTGTTCTAGGTATACAGATTATAAACATAAAGATTACCTTTATTCAGATTTACCAGCAGGTGGCTCAGGTGAGTCAACATGTGTCAACAGAACTAGCAACTACTGTATGATGAAGCAGCACTAAATACACTGAAAAAAGTAATAAGTAAATTTACTTAATTTTTATTTGGCAAGTTTTTGCACAAGCATTTTTCAAGTAAATTTAACACATTTGGAAATTAAGTAAATCTACTTAACTAAGTTAAGTAAAAAAATTAAATAATAATAAGTACATTTTATTGAGTAAAATTAAATTAAATATCCAAAGCAACTTACAGTACATTCAGGCTAACAATTTTCACCTCTCATGTGTTCCCGGGGAATCAAACCCCCAACCTTGCACTTGTTAATGCAATGTTCTACCACTGAGCTACAGGAACACTTCAAGATCTTGTGAAAAATAAGTGAAAATTTCACTTACTTACTTTTTTATTTTGGAAAAGTTTTTACTCTAACAAAAAACCTGAAACAGATATTCTAGATATTTTTTTTATGGTCACCATTGTTGAGGTTCATATTCTGATTATTGATGTCTGTGTGTGACTGTTTGACACTGTAGAAGACCACACTGTTTGAAAAGTCATTCAGATTAACTTATTATCACAGAACCACTTCCTCTTAGAATCACTTTTACTATAATCAATCATATTACACAACACATATTTCATCAGAGATTATAGACTCCGTACAGTTCAATAATTGATGATTATCATCACTGACACAACGTGTAACAATCTACACCTAGGTACAAGTTAGCATCTGATGACATTTCCTCTGGGCTTTTGAGTTACAACAAATGTGTTTTAAAAACACACGGTTATAACAGCCAGAGAAAAGACTAAGACAGAAATCAAGGGTCAAGAGCCCAACTAAAGCAAACACTGATCTCTAACATGGTTACTTCAAATGAAACAATAAATCAACATCTAAACCTTAGTTCATTCTCAATAAGATCTTCTGTAGACGTCTGACAGAAATAAAGTCAGTCTGGTTATTAATAAGTGGAGCTGGTGATGCTGTTTGTGGGGTTGTTTAATCAGATCTTGAGAGATTTCATGTATTTTATTTCAGTTGATTTCATCTAAGTCTGTGTCTGAAGTCAGTTGTAGTAGTTCTTGTGTTTCTCTTTTCTTCAGTGATTCTGTTTGTTTACAGCAGCTGTTCATCACTAATTCTCAATCAGCACTTAGTTAATCACTTCATTACTTAAATGCAAAGTTTTAAAACTTACATGGTTTAAATCAAGGCAATCTGTTTACTCAAACGGTTTGAGTAAAGTTTACTTATCGGGTTTTACAGTGCTATTTCTTTTGTCTGTTTTCTTAATTGCAGAATATTTATCATGTGAATTCAGTCCTTCGTGCTGTCTTTGCCGTAAACTGGTTTAAAGGGACAGAATTGAAAGACTTATTTACCCTCATTTGATAAAACTGTTTTGAAAAAAAAATATTTTACATTTAGAAATTTCTAGAATATCTGTTTCTGGTTTTTTGTTAGTGTAAAAACTTTTCCAAAATAAAAAAGTAAGTAAGTGAAATGTTCATTTATTTGTCACAAGATCTTGAAGTGTTCCTGTAGCTCAGTGGTAGAACATTGCATTAACAAGTGCAAGGTTGGGGGTTCAATTCCCCAGGAACACATGATAGGTGAAAATTGTTAGCCTGAATGCACTGTAAGTTGCTTTGGATAAAAGTGTCTGCTAAATGCATTAGTTTAATATTATTTAATTCAATTTTTCTCAATAAAATGTACTTATTATTATTTAATTTTTTTTACTTAACTTAGTTAAGTAGATTTACTTAATTTCCAAATGTGTTAAATTTACTTGAAAAATGTTTGTGCAAAAACTTGCCAAATAAAATTTAAGTAAATTTTTGTGCATGACTCCTAGTCCGCCTGAAGTCCACAATGATCTCCTTTGTCTTCTGGGTGTTTAGTTCCAGATTGTTGGTGGCACACCACACAGCCAGGTGCTGCACCTCATCCCTGTAGGCGGTCTCATCGTCATCTTTGATCAGATCTACCATCGTGGTGTCATCTGCAAATTTGATTATGGTGTAAACAAGAATGCAGTCATGGGTGAAGAGGGAGTACAGGAGAGGGCTCAGTACACAGCCCTGTGGCATGCCGATGTTCAGGGTGATGATGGAGACTGAGGTTATCTAACTTAACAGACTGAGGTCTGTTAGTCAGAAAATCTAGAATTCATGTTGCAGATGTATGTGTTGATTCCAAGCTGGCTGAGCTTGGAGATCAGCTTGGAGGGGATTACAGTATTAAATGCACAACTGAAAACTATGAACAGCCTTCTCACATGTGTGTTCTGACTGTCCAGGTGGGTGAGGGCTGAGTGAAGTCCCATTGAGATGGCACCCTCTGTTGACCTATTGCGGCGATAGGCAAATTGGAATGGGTCTAGTGAAGCAGGGAGACAGGATTTTAAGTGGGATGCAACCAGTTTCTCAAAGCACTTGGCAATGATGGGGGTGAGGGCAACAGGACGGAAGTCGTTAGGGACAGAGGCAGTGGACTGTTTCGATACTGGTAGGATGGTGGAGGTTTTGAAGATAGTGGGGACAGTTGTTTGGGCCAGGGACAGATTGAAAATGTCCGTGAAGACCTCAGCCAGCTGCTCCGCACTGGCTTTAAGCACACATCCAGGTATTCTGTCAGGGCCAGCTGCCTTCTGTGCATTCACCTTATGCAGAGTGAACATCTGAGGTGGAGAGTGTGAGAGGCAGTTCACTGGGTTGGTGCTCAGCTTTGAGTGAGAATACGAGCATAAAAGTGATAGAGCTCATTAGGGAGGGAGGCAGAGCTGGAGGGGGGCACGGAGTTAGGTGGTTTGTAATCTGTGATAGATTGTATGCCTTGCCACATACGCCCGGGGTCTGAAGAATTCTTCAATCTTCTGTGTGAGTTTGGCCTGGCAGATACCCCTCCTCAGGTTGGCTCTGGCTGAGCTGTAAGCCTCCCAGTCTCCAGACCTGAAGGATGCATCTCTTGCTCTGAGCAGGAGGCGAACCTCTCTTTTCATCCAGGGCTTCTTATTGGGGAAAATTTTATTTTGTGTGTGTGTGTGGTCACTCTGCTCACACATTTGTTGATGTGCTCCAGGACAGAGTTGGTGTAAGTGTAAATGTTGATCTGAGAGTTTGTGGTGGCCTGGATAGCTGACTGTCGTTGCAAAATTTAAATGAACTCTAGTCAGCATAAGAGACAGACTCAAGTTATGGTATAATTACAAAGAAAGCTTTTATTGTTTGCAAAGAAGGTCAGACAGTCATACAGCAACACTAGCCGCATTTCCACTGTCGGGCCAGTGCGAGCCAGGGCTTAAAGCGGGCCGGGCAGGGCTCATAGCCCCGGGCCAGTAGCACCGAGGCCAGAATAGCGCAGGGTTTCCACATTGGAGCTTGAAGCACCGCTGCACGTCACTAAAACACGCCCTTTACACGCCTCTCAGAACCACGTCATACAACCTCAAAATTTCATCATCAAAGAGAAGTTATCAGAAAACTAACAAATAAGTCACTGGAACATGCGCATTCACAAAACGAACATGATCAAAGTGGCCGTTTGTTTGCATGCTTTGTTATATATTCAAATTTAAAAGCATCAATGTTTTAACTATAGAATAAGTGATGCATTGATGATATTGATTTAACTTATCAGGACTCAAAATTAATCACACATAAATATACTTATTTCTATTTTATTTATTTATTTTTAACGCTCATGAAAATAGCCTGCTTATTCAGTCGAGTCTGTTTCTGTTTATTAGCCACAGTAGCCGTCACATTTAGAATGAATGATAATATCTCTATTTTTTATAAAAGCTCCCGAACAAAAAACATTATTAGGCTATATTCTTTTATGATAGGCAACGTGAGAAAAACTCTCGAGACGAGTCTTGTGACAGATAATATGAGTTACTTAATAAATACACGATTGTGATAGAGAATAAGGAGCTGACGTCTGATTTCTTCAAGCGGTCATATTTTACCATGTTTACTATGGTAACATGTTTAGCTCGATAGTGGAAACACGGCTACTGAGTTCCTGCAGAGTGAAACCGACCCAGGAAGAGGGCAGTCCTCCACCTTATATACCTCTGCTGCTTCAAGGTTACAGAGTCTCAGCAGTTGTAAATTTCCACACATAACAAGGAACACTCTCTATGGGCGGTTTCTCACACATTTAGGACTTAGGTGACCCCCTCAGGTCATCCTCAGACATCTGTTTTCCCCCCAGGTGTCACCCTTCTGAACCCACACAGCAATTCTAAGAAAACACATGCATATATAGGTATACAGAAGTAATGTTAAATGAATTTTTCCACCACACAGACTCACTCCAGTTTGTGTGCTGAAATTGATGTTGAAGAGTGGAGTCAGCACATTCCAGCCAGATTTGAACAGTCCTTATTGTAGGTTTCACACGTTTGGGTAGACTTTGGGAGCAGGAACAAAGAGAGGTCAGACTGACCCAGGTGGGGGAGAGGTGTGACTTTGTAGGCATCAGTCACATTAGTATTAACCTGGTCCAATGTTTTATGTCCCCTTGTAGTGCAGGAGACATTTTGATGAAATTTGGGGAGAACAGATCTTAAAGTGCAGTGATTGAAGTCCCCAGGAACAATAAAGTCTCCATCCAGGTGCAGGGTTTGTAATTTGCTAATAGCAACTCCACCACCCTTGTTTTTACCAGAGGTTTCTGCTACAATGTCAAGCCTGAAGAAAGAGCGTCCATCCATATGTACCAAGCTGTGTGGGACATCATTGCAGAGCCATGTTTCAGTGAAAAACATAACATTGCAGTCCATAAGCCATTTCTCTGTGAGGGTCCAGATCTTTAGTTCGTCCATTATGTTCATCAGAGACCGTACATTGGCAAGGAAGTTGCTGGGCAGAGCTGGTTAATGTGGGTTTAGCCTTAGCTTAGCACGCTGCCCTCCACGCTTTCCCCGTCTTTGTTTGCAGTCTCGACGCCGAGCACTTCCAGTCGCTACGAGTGATCCGCTTGTCGGCGCTGATCTCAGTAGCTCCGGTGGGAGTTCGCTGAAGTCGAAAGGATGATCTAAAACTATGTTGGAACATCATTTGTTGATGTCCAAAAGTGACTGTTTACTATAGCTGTGGTTCGCATAACGAGCTCAGAGCTATTGCTTGGGAGCAGGAACAATTTGTGAATATTTGTGAATATTCTGAATAAAAAAGGAAAAATTATATAAAAGCAAATCATCATTCATTCAGCGCTGTTGCTGCTGCAGTGTGTTACGTGACAAGCAATGACACGTCACCATGGAAACGCCATCCCCCCTCTCACAATATAGTTCCCACGTCCCTAGTGTGTGCGTGCTGGCTTTAGCGGTGCAGTCAAGGGCACTTGTAAAACTCATGTTTGTTGTGACTGCCAGAGTTGTATGCAGGGCGAGCGCGGAGAGGGGAAATCTATATCGTCTATATCGTTGCTTTTTTCGATATTAATATCTTGAAAGTTCATATCTAGATATAGATACGATAACGATATATCGTTCAGCCCTAGTAAATATTCTGATTAAATATCTCCAGAACCGGATTATCCATAAGGGCACTTGGGCCAGTGCCCAGGGGCACCAACCATTCACACAACTAGGGGGGCACCACATGACACAAGCTTTAAAATAATTTTTCGTAATGATGTAAAGTTATTCGCTGTCAAAGTGAAACTATACAATCCGAACGCACCCCTGGCGCACACAGCGACTCAGCGAGTGAGCAGGTGGGTTAATGACGAGATAAGATTGTGATTGGCTAAGGCAGAGTCATGTGTTTCATGGTAGCCAATCAGAGCCAGTATTTTTACAAACATGTCGGCACACGCGGCAGTGGCAGCGCCAGCGGCGCCAAACACACACACACACACACACACACGCAACAGCTACACAGAGATTCGCAGCAGCAGCAGAAATGGCGAGTCAGGAGCAATCTGGTGAAAAGTTGGCATTTTCAAGGTGGAGATATAAGCACTACTTCAAATTCATTGTGGTCAAAGGCAAGAACGTGCATGTAATGTGTACATGTAATGTGTGACATGCATCTACAAAGCTAGTGACCAAAAACACTTTTCTTACAAAGATAATACTTGAAGTGTAGGATAAAACTCTTAATGTCTGTTGACGTGCAGTAAATATTGAAAGTTATGTACCTGTCTGTTCTACTCATTTCAACTGACTTGTGAAAACTGCACAACGGCTGAGCCTCGCGATGTGTTCACACCACCATCTTGGTCTTGTTTAGTTATCCGTTTCATTGTATTATGAGAGTTACTTCCTGGCCATTAGGGCTGCACGATTCTGGATAAATTGAGAATCACGATTTTTTGATCTCATATAGAGATCACGATTCTCCTACGATTCTTTATTATTATTATTACTATTAACATTATCATTATCACAAGTATATAAATTAATTATTTTATTTTGCAAGGATTCTTTAAATTGATCAAGTGTGACAAAGACATTTATAACAAAATATTTCTATTACACACAATTATTGTTCTTCTGAACTTTCTATCAAAGAAACCTGAAAAAAATCTACTCATCTGTTTTCAACATAATAATAACAATAATAATAATAATAATAATGTTTTTTTTGAACGGCAAAACAGCATATTAGAATGATTTCTGAAGATCATGTGACACTGAAGTTATGATGCTGAAAATACAGCTGCACACCACAGAAATAAATTACATTTTAAAATACATTCAAGTGAAAGCAGTTATTTTAAATGGTAAATATTTCAAAACTTTACTGTTTTTGCTGTACTTTGGATCAGATAAATATAGTTTGGTGAGCAGAAGAGACTTTAAAAAAACATTACACATCTTATGGTTCAAAAACTTTTGACTGGTAGTGTATATATAATATATTTAAAACCCCAGTTTTTTTAATATTAGAATGATGAAAAAGTTGTTTAGATCACTGATTCAACGACTCACTCATAAACCTACTACAGTTGTTTCATTTCTGGATGAATCAGCGTTTTTGAACGATTCTCTTGAATGAAAAATTAATTCATTGACAAATAAATTAAGACACTTGTCGCCACCTATTGGTGAAACAATGCAATCGACACAAACGTTATTTAAAGCGCAGAACTTTCAAAAGGGGATTTGTTATATTTTGATCGCTGCCATATAGACATCAATGTTTATATTTAAACTATAAACTTTATCCCAGTATTTCTGTGATAATATAAATGACTGTAAGACAGATATAATACTGTGTAGTTGAAAAGACTGTTTGTGAAGATGTTTCTTAACCAAACATGGTAAGAGCTCTCTCTGTGTCAGCGGCAGTGCGCGCACGGATTTGAATGATCCGGTAAGACTTTGTCAAAGGTTTAACAGACTCGGGGAATCGTTGTCTTTTAGAAATGAGATCGAGAGGGTGTCTGAATCGAGATCGCGATCTTTTAACGATTAATCGTGCAGCTCTACTGGCCATGCTGTTGAAAAAAAATAATGCTTGAAACTTATGGGTATTTTATATAAAACATCCTTTGTTTTTCAAGAACATATGTGCAGCATGCACATAAGATATATGCTGCTGGAGATGCTGTACAAAGCAGAGCTCCAGTATTTAACCTCCTAGATTGGTAATTGGTTGACTAATTTTTTTTAGTTAGCATATATTAGTTGTTCAACATCAAAATGTATGTGAATATCTCCCCTGTAGTGAAACAATGGATTGTATAACAGTAAGCTTTTACATGCAGATATCTTTGCCTCTTAAGAATTTCTACTTTATGTCACAGAGGTCATCAGGACCTGCCATCTTGTGACCAACAAGTGATTAGGACATGTATTATGTTGCTGTGTCTGAATGTTAGAAAATAAGTTGAATATGGATTCAGTCTGCTGTTTACTCTGAGAAGCTGGCTTAAATGTCTGTTTGATATGAACTGTACCTGGTAAGGTTCAGGGCTGAGCCAGGCAACCTTGAACAAAGATAAGTGTTTCTCTGCATATTTGTGTTAATATCTGTCTGTGCAGGGAGATGTGGGGACAGCCCCAGGAAGAAACGTTCATCTGCAATTACCGATGTCCAGGCTATTACAGATGGACAACTACAGGTGTCACCAAAATGCATCATCTCTCAGAGAAGGTGAAAAAACACGAAAGAGCAAAGATGCATGGATAGTAGGGAGCAGTGTAATATAAGTGAGGAATGTGAAATGAGCAGTGTAATATAAGTGAGTTGTGTAAACCGTGATTTATGTGACTAAAAATTATTTCTTATTAAACTGAAATCGAAAAACTTTTTTTGGAAAAATCACATCCTGGTGTCAGTCTTCATTTGCTACTGAATGTTAACACACATATAGAAACTCACTACGGCTGGACAAGGCATCAATATGCTGTAGGCCTACATTATGTTACAGTACTTATTCTGTCTCTTATTTTCTACAAGAATAAACACTATTTTCTTAAAGAATAAGAATTGCAATTGTCCCTTATTTTCCATTTCTGAAGTGAGTTAATTGGCAATGATGAAGTACTTATATTTTGACTCCCGTGATTTTATCTTGGTCATAAAAAAGATAAATAAATAAATAAAAAATTGTTGGAAATATGCGAGTAAAACATTACAAATAATAAAATATATTATAATAGAAAGCACAAAGGCGGCACTAAAATGCCAGTACAAAAAAAACAAAAAAAAAAACAAACAAAGACATAAAGGGCTGAAAAGTAGTCCACTTCAGCCCTGGTTTCTTCTCATGTTTTTCTCTTTACGGGCCACAAGAGAAATGTTATTATTAAGTGAATAATATAGGACAGCTATATAGGCTACTGTTATCATCATATGTCGAAGTAGTTTCATCTCTCGTTGTCTCTCACAGAATATGCAGCGTTAATGCAGTGTTAGAAAATAGTGTCGGTTTTTTGTATTTTTACTTTCACTTTCTCTATGAATTGACTGAAGTTCACGGCATATCTCTTGCACAGTTTCCGCATTGTTTGCTTGTGTTGCTTGACCCCTCCCCCATAATATCAGTTGTTTATAGGCCACACATAAGCCACTTTTTTGTTTTTTAATGTTTAATCTTTAATGTTAATGAAAGTGACAACCAAAAACAGGAAAATCCTTGGGGGGCTGAGTCCTGTCCTAGCGCCACTGACACTGACTCTCACTGCAAGGAAATACAACCAGATTTCTGGAAATGTTGGGTTTTTTGTTTGTTTTCTGTTGTTGTAGATTTTATTTGAATAAAATGAAAACTGAAAGACTTTCTAATCACACGAGCCAATATTTTATTCACAATAGAACAAAGATTACACAACAAATGTTTACATGGACAGATGTTACACTTTTATCAACTAAATGAGCTCATTTCAAATGTGATGACTGTTACAGGTCTCAAAAAAGTTTGCAAGGGGGCAGCAAAGGGCTAAAATAATCTAAAAAGATTCAGCTGGGAGAAGATATATCATCTAATTAAGTTAATAGACATCAGCTCTGTAACATGATCAGCTATAAAAGAGAGGCAGAGTCGGAAAGATGGAACTCAAACACATGATTAATAATATTCAGAATGCTATATTCAAAATTGAAAGATGGACATATGACTGGGGATTTAAGATGTCAGTTGCTAAATCATGTTATATGCTCTTAACCAGGAAAAGAAAGTTAGGAAATATACAGCTCAAACTATATGGACAGAATATGGAAAGGGTAACAAAGTTCAAATATTTAGGATTATGGTTTGATGATGTCTATGGAGGACACATGTTAAACAGATTGAAACTAAATGTATTAAAGTACTTAATCTTATGAGATCAGTTTCAGGATATGATTGGGGCGCAGATAAACAGTCCTTACTTGATATATACAGGGCCTTAATAAGATCATGCATAGATTATGGGTGTATGGTTTATGGAGCGGCAGCTAAGAGTGTCTTAGGAAAACTAGACAGAATACAGTTCAGAGCTCTTAGGCTTAGTATTGGTGCTATTAAAACAACTCCTACTAATGCGCTACTGGTAGAATCTAAAGAATTACCACTAAACTTAAGACAGACTGACATACTGGGTTAAGTTAAAAGGATCTGGGAATGAACAACCAGCTACAGAGGTCTTGAGTGATTGCTGGGAGTATTTGCAGGAACGAAAAGGTAAAGGATTTGGCTGGAATATTAATAGAGAAGTGAAAGAATATGGTCTAAAGAGATTTGAGTATGGCCCAAATATGGTATGGGGTAATGTTCCTCCATGGATATTTCCCAGCCCTAATGTAGACTTGAAACTTTTAGAGCTAAAGAAAGACTGGACTGAAAGGAATGCTGATAATATTGGATATTTGGTTCAAGAATACGTTAAGCAGAACTACTATCAGTACATACCTATATTCACAGATGGATCTAAAGATTTGAGGAATGATCATGTAGGAGTAGGAGTGTACATACCAGAATTTGATGTAACAATTTGCAAAAGAATTAATGACAATTTATCTGTATTTACAGCTGAAGTAGTAGCCATAATTTTAGGATTGCAATGGGTAGAAGAAGTAAGACCTAAAAGAGTTATTATCTGTTCAGATTCTGTTGCTGCACTTAATAGTTTGAACTCAACTGAAACAATAAGAGAGGATTTACATAACGAAATATCCACAATAATGTTAAAAAATAGAGAGAATTGGAATTAATCTTCAGTTTTGTTGGGTTCCATCTCATACTGGTGTGGAGGGCAATGAGATTGCAGATCTGACTGCAAAGAATGCACTGAAACTAAAGGATGAGGAAATAATGAAAGTCCCATTTGGTAAAAGTGAGGCCAAATCGTTAATTAAAACAAAAATAAGAGAATCATGGCAGAAAAAGTGGGTTTTGGGGGCAGATGAGAAAATGTGGGAATGTAGCACAGGGTATCTTCACATTTTTTAACAGCAAATTTAATGACTTTTAAGACCTTTTTAAGTCCTCTAAAGGGAAAATGTAAGACTTTATCTAAACAAAAATACAGGAAAATGTTCAGTCCGACAACACAGATTGATGTGGCGAAGCATTAGTGTGGCACAACTCACCACAGCCACGCTCAAGACAGGTCAAAGGGTCACAAAAACTTTTATACCAAGTGCTGATTGACCTTACAACCCTGACATGGTTGACTATGTTTAAACTATCAGCCTTTAAGGTACTTCAGGTAATTTCTAAATTCTGGCCCCTCATAGCAGTTTGAAAAAGACATGGAAGACAGCCCCAGGACATTACAAAAGCCCATTTCATCATACTTGATCTAAATTATGGTTAAATGTTGCTGCCTAATAGCCTTGAGCTGGGTTTGGGGGTTCTCCCCCAAGAAAATGTTGTTCAGGGTCTGATTAGTGTTTTCTATGTCATTTCAGACACAGATAAATGCAAGCACATACAATAATCTATGCATAGACCTAATGAATGACAGACAATTGTAGGAAAGATCAGGATCAGAAATTTATTGCATGTTCCAGTTGTAGGAGATCCATGACTTTCCAATTTACTGTGGGTCCATCCATTGACACAGAAAGCATGTTCCTTAAATTAAGTTCCTTGGTGCCCTCCTGAAATTATAAAAAAATAAAATCAAAACAAAGTCCACCTCAAGAATGATAAAATTTTCATTCATGTTCACTCAGATTAGATGGTTTGTCTAAAGTAGTGATTCTCAAACTGTGGTCTGGGGACCACTGGAGGTATGCCAGATTACCAAAGAGGTCTGTGAGCAAAAGTCATCAACCAAAAATGACTGACATGGACTGTGACACCGTTGTACATTTCCAATTCACTTCTCATGACTTGTTTTCTAATCATGCACATTATTAGCAGGTGAAGTTAGCCATGGTTTCAGAAGACTAAAATGGCCTGCATTTGTACATGCATTAGGGATGCTCATTAATCCAAATATGTCAAGTTTTTTTTTTTCTTTTTTTTTATTGGCTAAGTGGTCCTTGATTTGAAAGAAAAAAATGTTTGAGAAACAAGTTAAGCCATAATAGTGAATGCTCACGAATTGGGCCTATGTGATAGGGTTCAGTGTCAACGTTGTTAACCTAAAATTGAGAAGCACAAAACAGATATTTGGAGTCTAATTATGAACTGGGCTACATTATTTAATTCAATTAAATTTTACTTTTCACATAAAAAATATGCAAGAAGCATAATGCATATTGAATGCTTTATACAATAAAGTTATTTACAGCACTGCCTTCCATCCATAATGCAGTAGTCCTATGCCTAGATGTCACCCACCCACAACATTTTTTTAACTGATTGGCTGGGACAATATATCGATGCATTTTGAATCGAGAAATTATTCTGGATCGATTCCAATTTTTCTGAATGCATTGCGATTCTCTCTCGAATCGATTCTTAGTTTAGTTTTTAACAGCAGATGCCACTGCGTGCCACACACCACTTGAACCTACTATAAAATAATAATTAATAAAGTTCGAAAAGGTTGAAGCGAAGTACAAGGGTGTTTGCAGTGGGGCGTTTACATTAATCTTGCGTCATAAAAGCAATATATCAATTACATTCTCAGACTCAGCAGAACGCACGAGCGCTCTTCGTCGTGAGCATTTGAGTGTTCGGTTAAAAACTAGCCTAGAGCGCCATCTGCAAAAACTAAGCTCATAATCAATTTGCAACGCATTCGAAAAAAAAATTAAATCAATCCAAGAATTGGGACGCATCGATATTTTTGTCCCAAATATTCATTAGGAAACAAAAACACATTTTAACATATTCAAATCATTTTAAATGTTACTTTTAGAGTCTTACCTTAAAGTGCTCCAGCTAGTCTTCTGCCATTGAGGTGCTCAAAAACTGAGAACCAAGATAGCGAGACCTGACAATCATGGTCTTGTCCACAGCTTTATCGTCTTTGCCCATGCTTGCGATTTCGCAAAATGCCGTGGTGGCGAACCATCAGCGCTACGCGTTCATCAATCACTTACTCGTATGTGACATATGGTATGATGCAGGTTGCACCCACGAAGTGCTGCCCCCAAATGTTGTGCTGGTCAAATTGCGGTTGAAAAAATAAATAAAAATGACGAGTCGGACATGAAATTTAAGACCCCACATGAAATTTAAGACATTCATATGGAAAATTCCAGGATTCAAGACATTTTCAGACCTTAAAAATCGAAAATTGTATTTAAGACATTTCAAGACTTTTTAAGGACCCGCGGGGACCCTGTAGCAAAGCTATCTTTAAGTTTCTTAAATATACAGGGTTAGAGCACAGCATATAGGGTGTTTCCACAAGTATTTTTATTTTGTAGCGCTTTTTTCCCTTTCTATATAGATAGATAATGGTGCGCTCTGAGTTCGTATGAATAAACTTTGGTTTATCAAATATTGTGAGATAAGTGTTCTTATTTACTTACTTCAACTTGTTCTATGTAACTGTATTTGTTACTTAGTTCCTTGGGTCCCTTAAACTTTAAAATAAATTCAAACAATAATGAATTAGAATTGAACTTCTGTAAATAAATCAATTGTTTTACCAATAAAAGAAATAATCAATGTATATATTTCCTTTTTAACTCAAATAATAATAAACTGAAAACACTCAAGTAGACTGTAAATAACAATTTACTGGATAAAATGTAAAATGATCACGTTCCAGGATTTTTTCCAAAGGTAAAATTAAATTATTTAAATAAGCAATGTGAATTTCACATATTCACACAAATGAATAAAACAATAAAATCAAGTACACATTTCACATTCACTCTTGTTGTAAATGGACATTTGTTCCCCTCTGTTGTTATACTTCAAATGTGAGTCCTCAAACTTAATAAACTCTTCAAACAAATACTAAGCCGGCAATATGAGCTCACACTTAAACTCAATCAATATGAAAGTTCGTTATTTTCACGTTGCAGGCCTGTTTGATGCTGGGGTACGTTGTGGTCAACAAATAAACAAAAGACCGCTTCACTCAACACTGAGCAACAAACAAAAAAATAAAAATACCTTGAACTAGGGCTGGGCGATATATCTAACGATATGGTCATGCGCATCTAATCAGTAAAGCTGCTTCCGTGATCACCGCTAAAATCGCCATCACCTGCTTATAATTGGAGTGGCATTTAATAGACAGCAGAGGTGGGACTTTCAAGTCACAAGCAAGTCTTCAAGTCATATCCAAATCCTCAAAGGGTTAAAGTTAATGAGGTAATTGCTGAGTCGAACCTTGCAGTAACAGATGATCTTATGCTTTTTCTGCTTTTATCTCATGTTGACTTGGACATCATGAGATAGTCTTCTTTGGATTGTTGACTGACATTCAGCTTTTACCAGAGTTGGGACTTTCAATTCACAAGCAAGTCTTCAAGTCATATCCCAAGTCCTCAAAGGGTTAAAGTTAATGAGATAATTAAGTGACTAATTAAATGATGATTGTGCATTAATGATGAACACCTGCTGTTCTTGAGAATTACAGAGGATCAGATGTTGATGTTTTATTGGTTAAAGTGATGCAACCATAATGGAGATCGGTGTTTGCTTTAGTGGGGCTCTTGACCCTTGACTGTCATGTTAGATCTCTTTATGTAGCATTGCATGAGGTGCTGTAAAGCAGAGAGAAGAAATTAATCTGTATGTGATAGGTGGTCAGATTACAATCAAATTAACATTAGCTCTATTTAAGTTTAGCATAATCAACCCAGTAAAACTACACTATGGGAAAAAAATTAAAGTAAGTGGATTTTAAATCTACTAAGTGCATACAAAATTTGAAGAGCCATACTCTGTAGACACACACAGACATCAAGATCCAGCATATGACTCTCAACAGTGGTGACAATCAACAAAATGTTGCATGCTGGGTAAAAACTCCCGTCATGCACTGCAGTATGAAAAATTGTCACCACTGTTGAGGATCGTGTGATAAGTGTGTTTGTCTAAAAACCTGAACTGATTGTCTCCTTTTTTGTTTTTCCAACATTGAAGCATTGTGATTATTTTTACTTCAGTTCAGTAATAGCTGAGTGTCAGTCTACTATCCAAAGATAAACACAATTTCATGATGTTCAGTCATCATGAGTTATAAGCAGAAAAAGCATAAGATCATCTGTTATTGCAAGGTTTGACTCAACAATGCATACATGTTTGTTGCGAAAACAATATTGCAATTGTTTTGAATCAAATTGGTTTGAATTAGTAAAAGGGTCAAGACACTACTTAAAGCAAACCTTGACCACAATTATGGTGGCATAGTGTTTTTTTTTCTTTTACTTTTTTTTTCAGTTGAAGGCTGTGGCTAAATTCAGTTGTAGTTCTTGTGTTTCTCTTTACTTCAGTGATGTTGATTGTTAACAGCAGATGTTCATCACTAATGCACAATCATTTAATTAGTCACTTAATTATCTCTTTAGCTTTAACCCTTTGAGGACTTGAATATGACTTGAAGACTTGCTTGTGACTTGAAAGTCCCACCTCTGATAGACAGAGCTGTAGATCGCTGACAAGCCACGCCATATCGCGTTCATATCGAAGGCGATTCATCTGTGATAATGAACACGATATGGCGTGGCTCGTCAGCGATCTACGGCTCTGTCTATTAAATGCCACTCCAATTATAAGCAGGTGATGGAGATTTTAGCGGTGATCACGGAAGCAGCTTTACTGATTAGATGCGCATGATCATATCGTTAGATATATCGCCCAGCCCTACCTTGAACCATCCAATCAGAAGAGCGTGTTTCACCTCACGACGTTAGATGTCCGTCAACTCCACTATCGCGGCGATTTCTTTAAGGCCAAAGGAATTCCGAGCACTCACGTTAGCTCACAAGTCATCTGTAATCCTCATCTGAAACTGCCACGAATCCTCATGCTGACGACTCGCCAACTAAACACACAATCCATCCGAGCAAGATAGACACTGTTCAGTCTCTATAATTAGTCCATTCGCTGTATTAGTAAATGGAGGCTGGAATTAACACAACCAGAAATTTTTTGAGGATAAATAATTCTTACCCGTCTCTGTAGTATAAGTTTTTGTTCTCATTCCGACAACACCTTAACTACATAAACTATTGCAACACATTATAGCATTAGTTACACTATATATTTTGTGAAACAATATAACACCAGATGATCGCACGCTCTTCTCCCTCGTGCTCTCCCAATTCTTCCTCGTTCAACTTTGCCCTCAATTATTCCCGCCCCCTTCACCTTAATCTAGAGCATAGATTGGATACCCATCGTGGACAAGTGAATAATATTGGATCAACAATAGAAATATAAAAATACAAAAATAAAAATAAAATCAACTTAATTAACATAGAACTTATCCAAAACCATATACATTTATGAAATGCACATATGTATATATATATATATATATATATATATATATATATAAAAACACGTTGTAAATTATTACACTGGGTTACAATTTTTTTATTTATTTATATATTTTTAATGCTAAGTACATGAAGCCTTGAAGTTGCAAGTTGGTTGCCACCCGCCAATAAAATGAGAGAGAGAGAGAGAAAGACGGAACTCAGTTTTTTTGTTTTCATTTATTGTTTTTACTCTGTTTTACATTTTGTTATTGACTATTCAAGTGTCACTACTGTTGATATTTTGTATTTTGTACTGTTGTGTATGTTCTTGTTTTCGCCCCCCCCCCCCCCCCCCCCCCAAAAAAAAAACAAGTGTACAATCAAAATCCATCTGCTGTTTAAGTTTTCATTTAAACTTATTTGATTATATTTTGAAATACCCAGTCATACAAGTAACATGAACAATACAAATTATTAAATGTAAAATACTTTCTACATGCAATATGTGCACATAATTCTACTATTAGCCAATATCAAACTGAATTGTACTGGCATTCATCACCACACTTTGACGGGTCACTTCACTTTAATCAAGGGAGAACATCAACACACACATTTTATATACTTTATTTGATTCCACATTACAAGTCAAGTTTCATTAGGAATACATTTTTTGAATGATCCAACAGATTAAAGCAAATCAGCAGATTGTTATGGATTATACAGTTCTATGGGTACAGGAAAATTTTTCCAAATAAACATGCTTCCTATAATTTCTGAGATTAAACAGTACTTTGCCAATTGTTTAGCCCTTATTTTAGATAGCCCCCAATGCAAAGTCCATGGATCACCAGCCTGTGTACATGTCCTAGACTATCAAACACCAGCACTGTAAACTGGCATCCGTCTCAATGTAAATAAATTATCTTTTGTACTTATATTAAATAATAAAATAATAATAGAAAAACAAAAAGTGCAACTTCATTTAGAGAATGTCTTACTAGTTCTTGCTAATAAAGTTTTTTTAGATGAGGAAGAAAGATGATGAATGTCATTTTAATACTACTGTAAATGACAGTGTGACAGGATTTTCTCACATTTAAAACACTGTCATATATTCAGGAAGAAGAAAAAAACTCAATTCATCAGAAACACGATTCCATTCTTTAGGTTTTATTTTGGCAGCACGAGGGGGATCTACACAACATTATGCACAACAAATACCATTTTAATGTTGAAAATAAAGACCTGAATAATAATTCTGTCAAATGTTTATGATAGGTAAGCTAAGTGTCATAGTGTCTGGTTCGTGTATCCCTGGGTGTCCACTAGTGGTCTCACATCCCCATTTCGTCACCCCACTTCAGGAACTGTTTTCACATTAGCCTTTGTCTGACTTCATCACTGTTCATTGCACACAGCTGTCCCCACTTACATTGTTTGCACATGCCCTTAAAGGGTTAGTTCCCCCATCCAAATCTAAATTATGTCATTAATGACTCACTCTCATGTTGGTCCAAACCCGTGAGACCACCGTTTATCTTCTGAACACAGTTTAAGATATTTTAGATTTAGTCCGAGAGCTCTCAGTTCCTCCATTGAAGCTGTGTGTACGGTCTACTGTCCATGTACAGAAAGGTAAGAAAAACATCATCAAAGTAGTCCATGTGACATCAGAGGGTCAGTTAGAATTTTTTGAAGCATTGAAATACATTTTAATTAGCAGTCGTAATTAGCAACATCTAAAAGCAAATCATTGCACTTATTTGGCAGCAGCATATAGAACAATTATTGCACATTGCAAAAGACAAATAAACAGTTTTTCATTGTCTACATATAACACACACAAAACTCACTACAAATAAATAAATAAATAATAAATTTTTGTACTGGACCTGGCAAGGCCGCCATGAGTCATCATGGTGAATAATAATGGGCTCAGGACACAGCCCTGAGGTGCTCAGAGAGATGGTACTGGAGGAGTGATGACCAACCCTCACAAACTGTGGTCTGTCTGTTAAGAAGTCCAGTAGTCAGTTACTTAAAGGAGTACCAAGGCCCAAAGGTCCCAGTTTGCATACCAAATAATGGGGGATAATCGAATTGAATGGCGAACTAAAATCCAAAAATAGCATTAGAATGTGAGTGTTCTTCTCCTCCAGATGGGCCAGACTCAGTTGGAGTTCAGAGGATATAGCGTCCTCTGTGGAGCGGTTGGGTCATTAAGCAAACTGAAAAGAATCTAGAGTCTAGAAATGATGTGGTCCTTCAATTATTTCATGGCGCCATCTGGTGTTAAGAATAATAACATAAAGTAAAAAAGACATTCAAAAGAGTTAAACCACTTTATTTATTTGTCAGTGTCTGAACTCATCAAGATACTAATAATATGAACAAACAGCAGAAGAACATCTCTGATTTAAACATTCACTCCTCAGACAAACCTACAAGAGTGTCATGATGATATTTTTAAACAACATCATACAAACCACATCCTGATTCAGATACACACTCATGATTCAGATACACTCATGATAATAGTTCGGCTCTTTTCAGAGGTTTGGTCAAATCTGAACTATATGAAGTTAGTCACCCCACTGCGAACTAAAACACTAAAACATTAAATAATACTTTATTTATTTTTTGTAGATTATAGTTTCACAAAAAGCTGTTCACAGAGGCAGGAAAGGAAGACACTCTTCATCTACAAACTAAACACCGATGCTCTGAATGTCCACTTTCACCTACATGAGGTTTGTCCACCAACAGATCAAAACACATTTCTACAGAAATCAGACCACAGCAGGTTTCAGTTTGACTCAGACGAACATCAAACTTGTACCATGAGATCATACATGGCTTTAACTAACCATTTAATTAATTTATTCATACACAAAACTGAAAACTGAATACACACACACACACACACACACACACAAAACACATTTTTTTTAAATCATATTTTACAATGAAAGAGTCCATCCACAGTTCACACAATCTGTAAAAACATTTAGCAAACCCAGTCAAATATTTACACATAGTTACATTTCAAAAATAAGTTAAATCAAATAAAGATTATTTCACTCATCAAGAACAGTTAAAGTCTTCAGAAGAACTATAACTCTGTATTGTATAGAAATGTGGAGAGTGAACTAGGAAGGTCAAACTCTGTTGGGGGAGGAAACACAGAGCTGTTTTTAGCAGACAGTCTTTTTAAAATCACACACTGAACTTGTAGAAATGTTTCACACACTTGTTTTGTTTTGTCTGTGCTGCTGGCACCAAATTGGTAAGTAACAAAAAAAATTTATGGCTTTGTTTCATTTTCCAGGTTAATTTTTATCATTGCAAGATCTACTTCAGGTCTCCATTCTGAACTGAAAATAGTAATTTCCAGGCATTGAGATTATGAAATAAAATCTGGAAAAGTATATACTCTATCTCAGCAGCTGCTTTTAGAGCTAACTTTTGTTAATTTTGTTTTTCAATCAGTCTACTAATCCATAAATCAAGAAGTAACAATGAGCAACATGTGTGAACACAGATAGTGAGATTCAGTGAGCGTGTTTTATCTAATGATAAAAAAAATGTAGGCTGAAATTTCCCGCGTTTATTTTAAAAAATACTGTAAATCATGCATTTTTACACATTGATTTTGGACTAGCAGATAAACTTCAAACAAATGAAAGACTAAATGTTTGCTTCACACATTTCTGTCTGTTCATATATTTCATCTTTAATTTGCTTCGGTGCATCTGCTAATGTTCTGGACGTCTCTCAGTTCATATTTAAACAAATACAAACTAAATGATTTATAAACCATCAAGAGTCTTTATCTGTGACAAAACCTGTTGATGTTCTTCAGGTGTGTTTGGTGAATCAGTGTCAGTGATGGAGGGAGACTCTGTCACTCTTAACACTGATCTTACTGAAATACATCAACATGAAGACATAGTTTGGAGATTTGGAGCTGACAAGTCTCTCATAGATAAAATCTACAGAGAGAAAGAAGTCCATGATAAGAGATTCAGAGATAGACTTGAGATGAATAATAAGACTGGATCTCTGACCATCACAGACATCACAACTGAACACACTGGACTCTATGAAGTAAAGATTAAAGGAAGACAGTCAACAAAATCATTCAATGTTTCTGTCTTTGGTGAGTAGAAAAATCACTTGTCCTGTCACTATTTTGACAGCATTTTTCTGTTAAAATGTGTTCATTATTTGAGTTGAACAAGTTTATACCATTATTTTTACAAGACTGTAGGGTTTATGATGTGTTCATAAAATCCTAAAATATTTAAAATATGAAAACCTGTTGTTCATGTCTTATGGTCTTAGTGTTGAAACACTGGGAACTTTAATCTTTATGAATCAGCCTGATTCACTTTAGTGCCTCCCTTTAACCCTTTTTTTTCTGGAGGAACTTGTGAAAATTTTAACATTAATAGTTTATTTACCTATTAAAATGTAGTAATATTTTATAAAATTCTAATTTCATAGTTTGAGATGACAGAAAGTCACTGACAGTCAACATACAATGCTGAAATAAGATCATGCATGTGTAGATTTAACCTTTTTAGTTTATTATCTTATGTTTCTCAGCTCAGCTGCCGGTTCCTGTCATCAACAGTAACTCTTCACAATCTTCATCATCATCATATTGTTCATTGGTGTGTTCAGTGGTGAATGTGGGTCATGTGACTCTCTCCTGGTACAAAGGAAACAGTTTATTGTCCAGCATCAGTGTGTCTGATCTCAGCATCAGTCTCTCTCTACCTCTGGAGGTGGAATATCAGGAGAAAAACAGCTACAGCTGTGTGATCAACAATCCCATCACAAACCAGACCACACATCTGGACATCAGCAAACTCTGTCAAATAGATTTAGGTACAATAAAAGTGCTATTCCTGATTATTTACGGGGTTGCTTTCCCCCTACAAAACTTAAACCTCACTGATATCTCTCAGTCTTTTCTGAGCTCTGACTGACAGACTATTTTTGTCATTACAGATAATGGTCTGCCTTTAGTGTACATAGTGTTGATCTCTTCTGCTGCAGGAGCTCTGCTGATCGCAGTTACACTCAGGATCTTCTGCATCTGCAGGAAACAAAGAAAAAGTGAACAACAAGGCAAGTGTTTCCTTCTCCTTTTAAAAACTATTTAAAAAACTTTCTCTGAATATTTCAGTGTTTAAATAATCCTAAATATCATTTCATCATACGAGGGAAATTTATTGTTGTAGGTATTATTTGTTTTACTTTACAAAAGAGTGTTGTTTAGACTGTCTGAATGCTTCATAGGTATGCTGGGGTTATTTTGATGTGCTAAAAGAGCAACAGGAAGTGTGTGTGTGTGTGTGTGTGTGTGTCATGTGTGTAAACAAATGTGAATCATGAAATGTTATTTTAGAGACCCTATCTTAGCTTAAAAAAACAATTCGCATTAAATACTTAGAAACACATCCAGGGGACATAGATAGATGCATAGTTAGATACCATGGACATATGTCGAACATTTGTTATGATTTGGACTCTATTACGTTATACAGGTGCTGGTCATTATAATTAGAATATCATCAAAAAGTTGATTTATTTCACTAATTCCATTCAAAAAGTGAAACTTGTACAATATATTTATTCATTACACACAGACTGATATATTTCATATGTTTATTTCTTTTCATTTTGATGATTATAACTGACAGCTAAGGAAAATCCCAAATTCAGTATCTCAGAAAATTAGAATATTACTTAAGAAGAATACAAAGAAAGGAATTTTAGAAATCTTGGCCAACTGAACAGTATGAACATGAAAAGTATGAGCATGTACAGCACTCAATATTTAGTAGGGGCTACTTGAATTTGGGATTTGCCTTAGTTATAATCATCCAAATTAAAATAAACATTTGAAATATATCAGTCTGTGTGTAATGAATGAATATAATATACAAGTTTCACTTTTTGAATGGAATTTATGATATTCTAATTATGTGACCAGCACCTGTAATACAGACTCAAAGTGTTTATTTTTCGCACTTTGCAGCCATGACTGTATTATTGTCAACTTTTCTTGCAAGAAAATTAATCTTCAAAAGACCTTTGTCTCAAAAGAACATTATTGAAATAGAAAATTGGCATGACAATTATTCACATAATTTCAGCACTTGTGTTTCTTTTTAGGGAAGGTAATAATTAGTGTAGTTATTTGGTCATTTCAATGAATAATGATATTCCAATTAAAGCTTCAATAGAAATTATGAGCGAAGACTGGTTTAAATATAACCTTACTTGTATATGCTGCTTTGGCCTTTTTATGTGTGTGAACTGGGTAATACAAAATGAATAAATTATTTAAAAAATGCATGTTAAATTTTTTTAATTGTGTGCACTGATTGTGTCTTGATAATACATTTTGTGAAGAAGCAAGTCTACTTAAGATCGTGCTCTGTTGTTTTAATCTGTCTTTACTGTTCAAACAGGTGAGACTTGTGAAGAGATCACTTACGCTGATCCAACATTCTACGAAAGAAAAACACAGAAACCGGTAAGTCAATATAGATTTCAATTTATAATATCTGTTAAAAATCTTCAGTCGGTGAACATGAGAGAGATATATATATATGATTAAATAAATACATTGCTTGCTCAGTTTTTGTTCATTGACTAGCATTCACCATCAGTGAACCATCATGGCTTCTGCTTAGATTAGAGGCATAAAAACTTTAACAAGTTTTTGTTTGTGTAGGTGTCAATTCTATGTGGTATGTAAGGGGAAAAAAAGGTCACTTTCAGAACAAGATCAAAGGCAGATTGCCTGATTTACAATTTTGTACTTTGTTGTTAATAAATTGAATGTAACTTAAATAAGTTGCAGTTATATGAAAATATGTGATGTAATGTTTTCTATCCATTTTTAGTTTGATAAAGACACATATTTAGGGCTTATATTTAGAAATATCACAATGATTACAGATCCTAAACAGAGATCACACTATCATAGTGTCTGCGAATATTCATGCATTATCATAGCATTATCGAGTCCCGGGCCGGCAGGAATTGTGGGTGGGGGGAGTGCGTGTACAGTTCTCTCTCCACCTTCAATACCACGACTTAGGTGCCCTTGAGCAAGGCATCGAACCCCCAACTGCTCCCCGGGCGCCGCAGCATAAATGATGAACACTGCTTCGGGTGTGTGTTCACAGTGTGTGTGTGTGTGTGTGTGTGTGTGTGTGTCAGAGATGTGTAAAGTACTAGAGACCCATACTTGAGTAAAAGTACAAGTGCTCTATCAAAAAAGTGACTTGAGTAGAAGCTGAAGTGCTCTTTAAGCACCACACTTAAGTAGAAGTACTAAAGTATTCAAAATTTTTTGTACTTAAGTATTGCAAGTAGTCTATTTTAAAATGTACTACTCAAGTACTGAAAGTAAAAGTAGAAGTATTGTGTTATGTAGCTATTAAAGAAAGTAGTCAAAAGTTTGAACATATTGTTTTTACTATTTCAAATGATTAACCTAAAGGACAATCACAATTCCTTTGACTGTAACTTCTTGTAAACAAAAAACGGTTACTAGGGTTAGTTAGCCCAATTTGCAAAATTATGTCATTAATAACTTACCCTCATGTTGTTTCAAACCCGTAAGACATCAGAGGGTCATTTAGAATTTGTTGAAGCATCGAAAATACATTTTGGTCCAAAAATAGCAAAAACTACGACTTTATTCAGCATTGTCTTCTCTTCCGTGTCTGTTGTAAGACCGTTAAAAACAAAGCAGTTTGTGATATCTGGTTCGCGAACGAATCATTCGATGTAACCGGATCTTTTTGAAACAGTTCACCAAATCGAATTGAATCGTTTTAAACAGTTTGCGTCTCCAATACGCATTAATCCACAGATGAATTAAGCTGTTAACTTGTTTAATGTGTCTGACACTCCCTCTGAGTTAAAACAAACCAATATCCCGGAGTAATTCATTGACTCAAACAGTACACTGACTGAACTGCTGTGAAGAGAGAACTGAAGATGAACGCCGAGCCAGATAATGACTTGTTCACGAGTCAAGAACCGTTTCTGTCAGACGCGTCCGATTCGTGAACCGAGGAGCTGATGATACTGCGCATGTGTGATTTAGCGTGAAGCAAACCGACACACAGAGCGTCTGAACCGAACTGATTCTTTTGGTGATTGATTCTGAACTGATTCGGTGTTAATATTATGAGCCCAGGTGCAGTCAACGCCAATGACGCCATTGCATCGAGCGCAAAAGAATCGGTGAACTGTTTTCTTCAACTGGTTTATTGAATCGAACTAACGTTACTGGTCATCCGAGAACCGATGCAACCGGTTCTTGACTCGTGAACGAGTCATTATCTGGCTCGGCTCGGTGTTCATTTCTCTCTTCACAGCAGTTCAGTCAGCACGCGCAGTCTTCTTAATCGCTTGTTTCGCTCAATGATGTGGCAGCTTCATCAAATCTGCCATCTACAGTTCTGGCAGTGGTTTGTAATGGAATGATTCGTAAAATTTTTATAATTGTAACGAGTAACGATGCAGCACATAAAAAAAATATCGGCGTAAAAGTATTAAACTCAGCTAAAATATGTACCGAAGTGGAAGTAGGAGAAAAAAATAATACTCTAGTAAAGTACAGATACCGCCTTTTAGTACTTAAGTACAGTAGTGAAGTAGTTCTACTTCGTTACTATACATCTCTGGTGTGTGTTCACTGCTCTGTGTGTGTGTGCACTTCGGATGGGTTAAATGCAGAGCACAAATTCAGAGTATGGGTCACTTTTTCTCTTTACATTTTAAAGAGAATGCAACATTATGGCTGCATGAGAATTAATCTGGGATGTCACCAAGTCCTTTCCCATCATACTTTTGGTCAGTACTGTGGGGGAGAGCAACTGCGCTCTACTGCAAGGCCGCCCCATTGCCGCAAGATATTTTTGCCATATGTTAGCATGACATCAGAGCAAGTCGGACATCATTTAAACTCATCTAACCAGCATACATCTTGATCTCCAGTGATTTTGATTATGAGTCAACTAACAATTTGTTAGCCAATGGCCAACAACAGACATTATTTAGTCACAATTTAGTGATAATGGCAGAGTTGGATTCAAATGCAAGGCTTTATTATAAAGACCGTGGTCTGAACAGGCAGGGTCAAAACAAGTGCAAAGGGTTATATCCAAGGCACAGGCAAAAGAGTAATCCACAGAATAGTCAATAGTCAGGGCAGGCAGCAAACTATCATACAATGAGTTTACACATAACAGAACCATACCCCAACCTAAAATGTATGCTAAATTGTAAGTCATCTTTGATGAAAGTGATCCTGACAGAAATGTAATTCTGACATTATTACTTGCATTAAAAGTCTAGATCTAATGTGAAATACATGCCAAAAAAAGAATCACAGGTCTTTTAATGCACTGGAGTGGGGTGAGTAGAGCCCATTGCATTGGTGCCATGACCCGGATGGGAGTGAGGCTTAGGGGGATGAATGTAACCGAGGCCAGAAAATAGGTGCTGTGCAAGTAAACCTCACTCCCCTGATCTCAAGAGGAGCATTAGCAACTGATGCAAGTTCCAGCACTCTTTAGTCTCCTTGTTAGTGGACCTGCCTCCCACGCCGGAGAATGGGGTTTGAATCCAGCTTGGAGCGTGTATAGGGGTGTTACAATATCACAAACTGAACCGAAAGATCGCGATACACTACTCACGATTCGAATCGCCGAACTCTCGTGGCGTACCGTGGTACTCTCACGCCTCCTGCTGCCCATTGTTGAGGTTAATGCCACTTATCTCTTAGTAACTAATCTATTAATTTAATCAATTTTATTTTCATATACTTGATTAAATTGTATTGGTAATGACTAATAATAGCTTTTTAAATGCTGTTCTAAATATTATATTCCAAAGTTACTGTTTTCCAAGTGCATGTCATGTCACATGACTTGGGAGTGAGCGTCACACGGTTACTACTGCATACGCAGGACGGCTGCTCCGCCTGAAATTGCAGATCCCACGGACACATTTAAGTCTCTTGTTTGGGAACATTTTGGTTTTCCAGTGGAGTACAGGAATGGAATTTGTGTCGTAGACAAAACACACACAATCTGTCGTAACTGTTTCTCAAAACTTACTTATACGAGAGGAAACACGTCTAATATGCAAGCGCATCTCCGGAGACATTACCCCAACATTGATATTAGCGGCACACGTAAGAAGCCTCAAAAACAGGAAACTTTTCCCACTGCCTTCAGAATGAAGCTACAAGCTAACTCTGACCGTGCTCAAACAATTACATAGTCAATAGGTGTTTTCAACTGTTTGGAAAGTTATTTCCACTGGAGCCAGGCACTCCTGCACCCTGTAATATTTGTCATATCAAATGTCTCCATATCAAATGGTGAATGATACTTGTATATATTTTACTTGTAATATATTTAATTTTAGTTTACTCAGATAAGCTGACTGCACTAAAGAGATAAATGTTTTATTCTGACTAGTCTACATTGGAAGTATTTATTTCATTTTTGTTTACTCAGGAATGCTGACTGAACTAAAAATGTGAAGCCAGAGTTAATAAAGAAAAAGACAAGTTATTTTTGTTGTTATAATTAAGTTAAGTGAATCTATTGTTCCTTAGCATTGCTGGTAAAGTTACATGAACCCTGCCACCACAGCAAACCGATCCGAACCTTGGCTCCAAAATCGTAAACCAAACCGAACCGTGCCATTGGTGTATCGTTACACCCCTAATATATGTGTGTGTGTGTGTGTGTGTGTGTGTATCTAGATGTTTAATGGGGTTCCCTCAAGTTGTTTCATGTTCATGTAAGACTGCTGATCACCATAAAAAGAACAAGATTTCACATATTTGACTGAATCAATCTTCAGGATGCCAAATTTGATTTGATATATTTTCACAGAAACGTAAAGAGGAAGATAATGTGGCGTATGCACCTATAACAATGAGAAGATGATCAAACTTTCATCTTTTCTGAGACACAGAACCTCCAGCAGTAGAGTCCGAATCTATGGTTGAGTTTTGGGAATGGTGAGAATCACTATGTGTAGTACTCATTTTGTCAAAACGTTTTGTACACAGATGGCATGAAATAAATTATGGGATATTTTTTGATTTTGTTCTAGCTTTAATGGTCAAAAAATGAGTCAAAATGAACCCCGTCTGTTGTCTCATTTATTTACATTTGTACAAAGATGCGGTTTGATCTGTTGGTAGACAAACAGCTTCAGCATGAACATGTTGTACTAAAGGAAGTTGGTAGTTTATGTCAGAGTTTGCGTATAAGGTGTCATTAGTGTGTCTGTCAGTAGAATGTGGTTAAAGGGTATTTTTTTTCCATTTTTTCCATTCCCAAATGACGTGTAACAGTTCAACTAAAAAAGAAACATTAACAGAAGATAGATTTAACAGAAAATTAAAAGACAAAAAACAACTGTTCCTAAATTCCATCCTCTGACATCATTAGCCTACTTGTTATTGTGACATAGGCAGAAGAAACATTTGGGCCCCTTTGCCTATTACTATGTACTTTTACCTTCGCAAAAACAATAAAGCAGACAATGAATGACTTAAGCCTTTGACCCTTTTAATGGTAAGTTTAAAATATTTTAACTGACACCCCAGAGTAAGTTTTATTTTTGGACGTCCATATTTTGTTTTTCCTTTTTTATTCAAAATATATAAGTTCTTCTGGTTCACAAATGTATGTGAGTGTGTTTTGTCATTTAAAAACCTTATAACTGATCTTGATCGTGATCTATGAAGTGAGATGGGTGTCACATATTTGTTCACACTGCAGCTCTGAGAGTCCAGTCATTCAGATTTACAGCAGCTAAATTAATCAATTTCTCACAAAATACTAAGTAAGGGTGCATTCATGTTAGAGTTGGGGTACTAGAACTCAAGTCCGGTCTCAAGTACAATTTTAAGGGGACTCAAACTTGTCTGACTCGAGCCTTTGGCTATTCAGAATGTGTTTTTAAGTATTTTGCAGTACTTGAAAGCTGACGGGTTTCCGTGCAACACCCAAAGCACACTCACCTAAAGCGTTTCTCAGTCAGCTTGTGAATGCTGAATTAGGTTCTCTTTTGAATGTTATTGCTACACACTTAGACTAAAAATCATGTCAAAATGCCCGTCTTGGAGACTATTCATGTAAATGCAGTCAGTTTTGTCTTAAGAGAACCTGTACAGTAGGAAAAATATGGATGTTTGATTTGTGCGTCAGGTCTTAAAGTGACAGCAGCGTTAACCTGTTGCCACCGACTGTGTCATAAACGATGATAAAGACATTTATAATGTTATAAACAAACTCTATTTCAGATCAATACTGCTCTTCTGAACTTTCTATTTAGCAAAGAAACCTGAAAAAAGAAAAACTCAGCTGTTTTCAACATAATAATAATAAATGCTTTTCGATCAGCAAATCAGAATATTTGAATGATTTCTGAAGGATCATGTGACTGGAGTAATGATGCAAAAAAAAAAAATCAGCTTTTGAAATCGCAGGAATTACATTCTAAAAATTTTTCAAATAGAAAAGTTATTTTAATTAGTAAAAATGTTGCTGTATTCTGGATCATATATATTAGGGCTGCACGATTAATCGCATGCGATTGTCATGCGTGTCTTTTGTCAGTAAAGCCGGTTCTGTGATTAGCAGTAAATGTCCACCACCTGGTTTCAAATGGAGCGGCACTTCCCAGCTAAAATTTTCTTTGTTCTAAAATGTTCTAAGAACATTCCCATGGATTGTTCTAACAATGTTTTTAGCGGGTAGTTTTATTTTTGTTCCCAGAACGTTCTCTCAAAAGATAGGATAACGTTCTCTAAAAACATTCTAAAAATGTTTATCAATAACATTATTAGAACATTATTCCATAACATTCTAATTAAGATTTAAGTGGATGTTTAGATGTGGATGTGTCTGTTTAAAAGTAATAGCTTGGTTTGATGTCACCATAATGCTGGTAAGTGTTGGCTTTAGTTGTGCAATTTGACACTTGACTTGACGGTGTTGTTTTTAGCTGCTGTCATCTTTATTGTGGCTAAAACAGCAAACGAATATGTGGTTCAATGGTGCTGTTTGCTTGCTGATGATTGATATGTCTGATTACTTGTTTTCACCCAAGCTACTGTGTGGTGTTAGTTAAGTATTATTTATTAAAGTGACTCAATGGTCAACAACCTGACACCCAGTTGAATTTAAAGCAGATAATTTCAAAAATTTAAAAAAAAAATTGTCACACAAACATCAAGATTCAGTGTATGAATCTCAGCAATGGTGACATGCTTTATGCTGCAATGTATTCTGGGTACATCATGCAAAACTCATCCATAGCACCCAGAATGCATTGCGGCATGAAGCATGTCACCATTGTTGAGATTCTTACACTAATTATTAAGGTCTCTGTATGTCTAAGCATCCTATGGTTTGAAGTGATTCTAAAACAATGTAGTTTAAAAAGATCAGATAAAAATAAAATAACATAAATTGTCAGGACCCTGTGTATTGCAACACATCTGCTATAGTCACTAATATTAAATTAATAGCGTAGAACAGACTCCTGGTAAAATCAGTTGATCAGATTGTTACATTAAGACATCTCTAATATCAGCCAGTAACCAACATTATCGAATGACATCTTTTTCTCAATGTTTTTGCTGTAACAGGTATAATTACAGCAGCTAAATGAACGCTAACACTGAAAAGACTCATACTTCCTAAGTACTGATCAGCATAATGGTGACATCAAACTAAACTATAATTTTCAATAAACCATCAACATCTCTGTTAATCTCAATAAGAACTTTTTTACATTTATGACAGAAATAAATCTTGTTTATAATAAGTGAAGATTGTCATGTTTTTGGAGTATTTACGCTAGAGTTTGACACCAAACAGAGGTTGGGTTTTCACTTTCAACCAACATCTGACTTCTGAGCAATGTCAGTCCACATCTAGTGTGATGGGAAGCCGTAATTCACTGACAAGCTGTGCAATATCACGTTCATAATCGCAGATTAATCGCATGCGGTTATGAACGCGATATTGCGTAGCTTGTCAACGATCTGCGGCTCTGTATATTAGGTGCGGCTCCATTTGAAAGCAGCTGATGGACATTTACCGCTAATCACAGAACCATCTTTACTGATGAGACGCGCATGACAATCGCATGCGATTAATCGTGCAGCCCTAATATATATACATTTTTATATATATATACCCGTCCAAACTGGTACATGAAAATCAGATGCCTGAACCACATCCTTATGAAACGGCTGTTCAGGATGACTGGAGGCGCAGGGTCAATGCCTGGGGCGCAGGGTCAATTTTGCAGATATCGTTCCTTGGAGCAGTTTTCGTTACAGAAGATGTTGGGTGTCATGCAGGCTCGGGGAGTAATGTAATACATGTAATGGCCTTGCATAATCAGGATACGTTGCAGTTAAATCAGATTACAGTTACATTTTTAAACAACTTTATTTAGTGCTGCTTCATCATACAGTAGTTGCTAGTTCCCTTTCAGTCGGTCATGTTCGACATGAGAGAGCCCAATCACCGAGAGCCCAATCACCTTCGAGTGGTACAAAACGAGCCAATGGTACACAAAGTACCTTGGTCTGCGGAATTTGCATCGCGAGCTCCGCCCCGCAGAGCGGGTATATAAGGAGCAACGCGAGCAACTCGCATTCAAGCTTTCGCTTCGGAGCCGAGCACATCGCTTGCTGCAATCACCGGAGTGTTTACAAGCAAGAGCTGGTGTTGGTGTGACCGCGCGATTCAGCGGTTCGTCTGGGTTTCCTGCGACAGCTCCCGCGTTCCCCTGAGCGCTTCAACACCTCTAAAAGAGACAAATTTCTCTCACAAAAGAGATACGGGCCGATTTGCGTCTTTTTAAAGATGTCATTTCGCCCGTGTGTTTCTGGGTGCGGTCGATATATCGCTCCTCGTGACGGTCACGATCGCTGTGTCACATGTCTGGGCTTCCAGCACGCTGAGACTGCGTTCGTGGATGGCTCGTGTCCTCATTGCGGGGACATGACCATCTCGGCATTGAGATCGAGACTCGATTACCTTAAAAGGTATAGAGTCCCCTCTGCCACACCCCGTTCTAGCTCTTCTTCTCGTAAGAGAGCTACTTCGGCTGGTGGCCAGGGTGATCTGAGGGTTACCGTGTGGGCTTCCCCGACGAGCGAACCTCCTCGGGCCACACCCCCCTCACATACGCCGCAGCCGGTTGAGTTCCCGGATGAGTTTGCTGGACCCTCTCAGGCTCCTGACATATCATTCGGGGCTCGCGAAGAGGACCGTATGTCGATCGCTGCATCACAAGGCGGGCTTGAGTCCTCGGGAGATGAGGGTTCGGCTGCGTTGCCTCCCTCGGGAGTGCCGGCGTTGTCCGAGTCCGATCCCGAGCTGACGGCCGCGCTTTCCCGGGCAGCGGAGAGCATCGGGCTTGAGTGGAATCCTCCACCCTGTCCCGAGCGCTCGAGGCTGGATGATTGGTTCCTGGGGGCTGCTCATGCGGATCGCCAGCACCCCCCTCTGGTTCCTTTCTTCCCGGAAGTGCACCAGGAAGTAACTATTTCATGGAAGGCACCTTTAACTGCCCGAAACCGTTCTGGTTCTTCCTCCGCCTTCACTGCCCTCAATGGCGGGGCGGCCAAGGGGTATGCTGGGATTCCCCCGGTGGAGCGTTCTGTTGCGATGCAACTGTGTCCACAGAGCGCCTCCGCTTGGCGTGGTGGTCCCAAGCTGCCCTCCAAAGCCTGTAAGTTCTCATCCACGCTTGTGGCCAAGGCTTACAGAGCTGCGGGCCAGGCCACTTCTGCCCTGCATGCCATGGCCTCACTGCAGGTCTATCAGGCAAAGCTGCTCCGGCAGCTGCACGAGGGCAGTGCTGACCCAGGGGTTTTGCAGGAGGCGCGCACTGCAACCGACCTCGCTCTCCGGGCGACGAAGGTCACTGCGCGCTCCTTGGGTCAGGTGATGTCCACTTTGGTGGTCCAGGAGCGCCACCTATGGCTGAACCTGTCAGACATGAGGGAGTCTGATCGGGCTCAGCTCCTCAACTCCCCGGTCTCCCAGGATAGCCTCTTCAGGGACGTGGTAGAGAGCTTTGCCCAGCAGTTCTCTGCCGCCCAGAAGCAGTCTGAGGCCATCAGACACATCCTGCCCCGGCGGCCCTCTGCTGCTTCCACCCCGCCGCCGGCCCAACCGCCTCAGCCTGCTCGTCGCCGAGGGCACCCCCCTGCAGCCTCCTCCACTCCCGCTCGGCCACAGCAGCAGCCTTCACCCCGGCCGCAGCGAGGAGATGGCCGCAGAAGGGCGGCGCAACCCGTCTCTGCTCCTAAACCTGCCAAACGCCAGGCCAAGCGGCGTTCCTGAGACGGGCGACCCGGAGTTGGAGATGTCAGCTCATCAGGAGATGGTAGCAGGACCACTACTTCCCCCGGAGGAGGGCCGGGGGAGAATCCTTTGTTCTTGTTTTCTTTTTGTTCCGCCACTGGCCCTGCGGCCGGTGGTACCCAAACCTTCACTAAAAGAGCGGTTTCCTCTACCTCCGGGTCCCAAGAGGCCACGAATGACAGCTGGCGACGTGCTTCCTCGCCGCTCTCGTTCTCCTCTCCCCTTGCCAGTTTCCATGCAAAGACGGCTCAAGAACGCTTCACCTTCTCATGCCCTCTTTGCCACTTGGAGTCAGACGAGTGCCCGCACTCCGCCCCCGCTAAGGGACGCTATGCCTCCCATGCCGGGGCTGTCTGCTCCACCACGCTGCCCCACTGTGGGTACGCCTGTAGTCCCCTCGACCCCGCTGGTTTGGTTCCTGGGAGCCTGGCTAGAGCTCCCCAGGCCTTCCCGCTGGCTCATCCGGACGCTCAGGCTCGGCTACGCGATTCAGTTCGCCCGGCGTCCCCCCAGGTTTCGGGGTGTCCACGCGACGATGGTGGGCAAAGATGCCCCTGTCATGCGCGCGGAGGTCGCGACCCTGCTGGCAAAGGGCGCGATAGAGCCGGTCCCTCCAGCCGACATGAAGTCCGGCTTTTACAGCCCTTACTTCATAGTATCCAAGAAGTCAGGCGGGTTACGGCCAATCCTGGACCTGCGTGCCTTGAACCGAGCTCTGCACAGACTCCCGTTCAGGATGCTAACGCCCAAGCGCATTTTCGAATGCATTCGTCCGATGGATTGGTTTGCAGCGATCGACCTGAAGGACGCATACTTTCATTTCTCCATTCTTCCTCGACACAGACCGTTTCTTCGGTTTGCTTTCGAGGGGCAGGCATATCAGTACAAGGTTCTCCCATTCGGGTTGGCCCTGTCTCCCCGCGTCTTTACGAAGGTCGCGGAGGGAGCCCTGGCTCCTCTCAGGGAACAAGGTGTCCGTATCCTCAACTACCTCGACGACTGGCTGATCCTAGCTCACTCTCGAGAGCGGTTGTGCGACCACAGGGATCTGGTGCTCAGACACATCGCCCGACTGGGTCTTCAGGTCAACTGGGAAAAGAGCAAACTCTCCCCTGTGCAGAGGATCTCTTTTCTCGGTATGGAAATAGACTCGGTCGCCATGTTCGCGCAGCTTACGAATGAGCGCGTGCAGTCACTGCTGAATTGCCTGAGACAATTCGAGGGCAAGAGAGCGGTTCCACTGAAACTGTTTCAGAGGCTCCTGGGGCATATGGCGTCCGCGGCGGCAGTCATACCGCTCGGGCTACTCCATATGAGACCGCTTCAGCACTGGCTTCATGACCGAGTCCCGAGATGGGCATGGCAACAGGGCACGCTCCGAGTGACCATCACTCCGGCCTGCCGCCGATACTTCACCCCGTGTTTGGACCCCTCTTTTCTACGGGCCGGCGTGCCCCTAGAACCGGTGTCCAGACATGTTGTTGTGTCAACAGATGCCTCTGCCACGGGCTGGGGTGCCATGTGCAATGGGCATGCTGCGTCAGGCTCCTGGACAGGACCCCGACTTCAGTGGCATGTCAATTGCCTCGAGTTGTTAGCAGTACGTCTTGCTCTGCACCGCTTCAGGGCCCTGCTGAAGGACAAGCACGTTCTGGTCCGTACGGACAACACTGCGACCGTAGTGTACATCAACCGTCAAGGTGGTCTACGCTCCCGCCGCATGTCGCAACTCGCTCGCCATCTCCTCCTGTGGAGTCACAAGCATCTGAGGTCGCTTCGTGCCATTCACATTCCGGGCAGGCTCAATCGTGCAGCCGACGAGCTCTCACGACAGCAGTCTCGCCCCGGGGAATGGAGACTCCACCCCCAGTCGGTTCAGCTGATTTGGGAACGCTTCGGAGACGCTCAGGTAGACCTGTTTGCCTCTCCAGAAAATTCCCACTGCCAGTTGTTTTACTCCCTGACCGAGGGCACCCTCGGCACGGACGCCCTGGCACACAGCTGGCCGCTGGGCCTGCGCAAGTATGCGTTTCCCCCAGTGAGCCTTCTTGCACAGACGTTGTGCAAGATCAGGGAGGACGAGGAGCAGGTCCTCATGGTTGCGCCTTTTTGGCCCGGCCGGACCTGGTTCCTCGAACTTGTACTCCTCGCGACAGCCCCTCCCTGGCCAATTCCTCTGAGGAAGGACCTTCTTTCTCAGAGACGGGGCACCCTCTGGCACCCACGTCCCGATCTATGGAACCTACATGTGTGGGTTCTGGACGGGTCACGGAAGGTTTAGGTACCTTGCCACCTCAGGTGGTAGCTACCATCACTTCAGCTAGAGCCATGTCCACCAGACATGCCTATGCTTTGAAGTGGAACCTCTTCATCACTTGGTGTTCTTCACGGTGTGAGGACCCCTGGAAATGCCCGGTTGGGTCAGTGCTTTCCTTTCTTCAGGAGGGGTTGGAACGAAGGCTGTCTCCTTCCACCCTCAAGGTCTATGTGGCTGCTATTTCGGCTCACCATGACCCCGTTGAAGGTAAGTCTCTTGGAAGGCACGACCTGATCATCAGGTTCCTGAGAGGAGCAAGGAGGCTCAATCCGCCTCGCCCTCAGCAAGTCCCCTCTTGGGACCTCGCAGTGGTTCTATCAGCACTGCAGAGAGCTCCCTTCGAACCCTTGCTCTCAGTAGAGCTAAAGTTTATATCTTTGAAAACTGCGCTCCTGACGGCTTTGGCTTTGGTGAAGAGGGTCGGGGACCTGCAGGCATTTTCAGTTGACGAAGCGTGCCTGGAATTCGGGCCGGCTAACTCTCACGTTATCTTGAGACCCCGGCCTGGGTACGTGCCCAAAGTTCCCACCACTCCTTTTAGGGATCAGGTGGTGAACTTGCAAGCGCTGCCCCTGGAGGAGGCAGACCCAGCCCTGGCGCTGCTCTGTCCAGTACGTGCGCTCCGCACCTACGTGGACAGAACTCGGTGCTTTAGGACCTCAGACCAGCTCTTTGTCTGTTACGGAGGCCAGCAGAAGGGAAAGGCTGTCTCCAAGCAGAGGTTATCCCACTGGATAGTGGATGCTATTGTCCTGGCTTATCAGGCTCGAGACCTGCCATGCCCCCTAGGGGTGAGAGCTCACTCAACTAGGAGCGAAGCTTCCTCCTGGGCGCTGGCGCATGGCGCCTCACTAGCAGACATCTGTAGAGCTGCGGGCTGGGCGACACCTAACACATTAGCGAGATTTTATAATCTCCGTGTAGAGCCCGTGTCCTCCCGGGTACTCGCCCCTTCTGGCCAGTAAGGACCTGCTCGGTGTCAATCCGCTTGCTGCGCCATTCCACTCTGCGGACTGGATGCGTGCGCTATTCCCCTCAGGTGAGTTCCTCAGTCAGAACCCTGGGTTCCTCCAGCACTGTTGATGTCCAACACTTGCGTACATGCCCTTTGGTCAGCCATGTGTGGGACTAGGTGCCTCCATGTGTCGTGATTCCCCTTCTGGGTAATCCCACGTGTGTATGTCCACAGTAAGTCTCCCCGCAGCATGTGTCTTTCCCTTGGCAAGCCCCTTGCCAGCTCTGTCATTGAAACTTCCACCCTGCGGGCTGGGTACCTCATTACGTATCACCACCTTGGTAGATACCTGCTTCTGTAAGTCCTCCCACGGGCAGGCAGCCTGCTAGCATATGTCCAGCTGGAATATGCTACCCAGTGTATTCTGTGCGAGCTATAGGCCCTCACTCGTGCTGGCCTCACGACAGGGTGCTATCACTCACACGGGTCGCTGGAAGACAACCATGTGGCGTTTTGTAAGGGACCCCATTCGTAACGTCGAACGTGACCGACTGAAAGGGAACGTCTTGGTTACGTATGTAACCCTCGTACCCTGAAGGAGGGAACGGAGACGTTACGTCCCCTTGCCACATCGCTGTTCCGCTGAACGGCCGGGTCACTGGCTCGGCTCCTCAGCGAAGACTTGAATGCGAGTTGTTCGCATTGCTCCTTATATACCCGCTCTGCGGGGCGGAGCTCGCGATGCAAATTCCGCAGACCAAGGTACTTTGTGTACCATTGGCTCGTTTTGTACCACTCGAAGGTGATTGGGCTCTCGGGCGAGATCCCATTCGTAACGTCTCCGTTCCCTCCTTCAGGGAACGAGGGTTACATACGTAACCAAGACGTTCTGTTGACACATGTTGACTCACCTGAGCCACCTGCTGGTGCATGCGCAAATAACACCCATCTACAGTTAATCTCCTCAAATGAAGGATGAGAAACTACTACTAGTTAACTATTTTTTTTTTTTAAACAAATTCTGAACTGTACCATAAATTTGTCCTAGTGTTTAAACTTGTCCTGGTGTGACATGGCAAAAATTAAGAAAAAAAAAAAAAACTTTAATAATACGAAAATAGCATGAGAGAGATTTTCCTCTTTGTTATACACTCATTTTCATACAGTGCTATTTATTTAATATTAAATTATAATTAACAATGTTTTACCCCATGATTTGTCGCAGCAGCAGCAGCAGCAGTGTGGTGCGTGCCATCGGCGCAGCTGAACAGTTCTGTTCAAATACACACAATAGGCTTAAACTTGCCACAAATCACCAGCAAAAGCAATCACCATAAATGTGACGGGGAAATAATAAACAGATATTTGAATTATTCACTAATAAACTAGTGTTTTCTGATGAAGTTGCCGATCCTGACTCACCATCTCCTCATTAGACGTGCCTTTAGAGAGAACTATAAAAAATAAAAGAAAGAAATCTTAGTACTTCATATTTGTAAGACCGAGCTGAACAAATGTACTTCCTTACAGTCTACATCTGATTATTTTGAAAATTGAAGGATTCAACATTTTGTCCGAATATTAGCATTTTTGTAATGTATATCAAAGACTGCATCTGAAGGACTCTGTCCGGTCAAACAGAGCTGAACATTGAGCTGTACTATTCTCTTTTCTTTTTTTAATTCAGTTCACTTTTTCCAAAGAATCTGGGTTGCAAAACTGTCTACATATTATCATCATGGTCAAGACAATAAACTATGTAAAACTGCACCTTTGTAAGATATCAGACAGTCAGCATTTGAACTGCTGTGTGTGTGTGTGTGTGTGTGTGTGTGTGTATTTTGTAGTTTTTCAAATGCATCATTACAATATTCAAGTAAGCTCCAAGACAATACCTGCATTTAAACTTGTTATCTGACAAAGGACGCAGCAAACCAGTGAGTCTTACCTGGCCTCGGTCTTGGCTAAGCCTGAGGTACATCACCGTCTCCTCCATTATGATGTAAAATAAACAAAAATAAACAATTCCAGCTCCACCTATCCGGACAGGATTGTCCTCTCCTCAGCTCTCCACTCTCAACGTTGCTATGTGACAAAGCGGTAATCGACAACAACTGGTGGCTGAATTAGGAAATCCTGTGAAGTCGGTGCATCTCATGCACTTTGGAGGGTCCTTCATTGCACTTTAAGGCCTGGCCTTCGAAGTGTGTGCACTGAACTTTGGGACACAGCTGTAATCTAACACAATCATCAGACATAAAACAGCATAAAAACTGTGAAATGTTATGGAATAAAATGTCACGATGAAGAGGTAATAGCTACAGTAAAGCCTTGGGGTGTTGATCGGCTCCATCTACATTTTGATTATCATTCTGAATCCAATTTGTTCAAAATACTTATGAAACTTAACCACATTAAAGTGTTTTAAAAAATAATGCATGAATCTACAATAAAATGTTCTGTTTACAGGCAGATACCTGTACTTTCTCTTGATGTTTTTTTATGTTCAGACAAAAAAAAAAAAAAAAAAAATCACAATCAAAATATTAACAACATTTTTTAATAAACATTTCAATATTTAAATGAACATTTAAAATATTACTAACTGATAACACCAGGGTTAGTACAGTAAAAACCACTTGTATTAATGGAAATCAAATAAATTTTTAAAATCAATATTATTTTTAAAGAGATTTAAAACACAACAATAAATCTAGAATAACTCAGATGTTAAAAGCGTCTTTCAGTTCCATTCTATTAAAACAGTCCTTAAGAAATCTGATTGTCCCAAAAGTGTCCACCGGTGTAAACACAAAAGACCACTGTGGTGTTAATCAAAAGTGCTGGAAAGGTAAGTCCACAAAGATAACTCCATTATTCCAGTTTGGAGGTGATCACCACTTAGTCGTAAGGAGAGCAATGTCCAATGCTTGTTTCACATGCTTCCTCTTCATGCTCTCCATTTCCTATTTTCTGTCATGTGAACAGTCACATGACCCGGACTCATTTAAAGACATACACAAATTAAACTGGTTAAGAATAATAAAATGGCTGAAGACAACATATTAAAACAAATATACATAAATATACACAAATATACATAAAATCATTATAATATATTGAGCAGGGACATGCGTCCTGTGTGACAGAGTCACAAACTTTAACCTCTGAACTTGTCATCTTAACATCAACCTGGTGTCGCACTGGTATTCATTTTTCTATTACAGGACGGCTCATGAACTCAGGCTCCGATCCACTGTCAGCATGATTAAATGATGTGTGCACTGTTCTCCTGTATAAAAAAAAATAAAATAAAAAATGATTCAAATGTTCAAATTAGGGCTGGGCGATATATCGAACGATATGGTCATGCGCATCTAATCAGTAAAGCTGCTTCCGTGATCACCGCTAAAATCTCCATCACCTGCTTATAATTGGAGTGGCATTTAATAGACAGCAGAGGTGGGACTTTCAAGTCACAAGCAAGTCTTCAAGTCATATCCAAATCCTCAAAGGGTTAAAGCTAAAGAGATAATTAAGTGACTAATTAAATGATGATTGTGCATTAGTGATGAACTTCTGCTGTTAACAATCAACATCACTGAAGTAAAGAGAAACACAAGAACTACAACTGAATTTAGCCACAGCCTTCAACTGAAAAAAAAAAAAAAAAAAAAAAAAAAACAATATGCTACCATAATTGTGGTAAGGGTTTGCTTTAGGTAATCTCTTGACCCTTTTATTAATTCAAAGCAATTTGACTCAAAACGATTTCAATATTGTTTTTGCAATAAACATGTATGCATTGCTGAATCAAACCTTGTAGTGACAGATGATCTCATTTTTTTTCTGCTTATATCTCATGTTGACTTGGACATCATGAGATAGTCTTCTTTGGATTGTTGACTGACATTCAGCTTTTACCAGAGTTGGGACTTTCAATTCACAAGCAAGTCTTCAAGTCATATCCCAAGTCCTCAAAGGGTTAAAGTTAATGACATAATTAAGTGACTAATTAAATGATGATTGTGCATTAATGATGAACACCTGCTGTTCTTGAGAATTACAGAGGATCAGATGTTGATGTTTTATTGGTTAAAGTGATGCAACCATAATGGAGATCGGTGTTTGCTTTAGTGGGGCTCTTGACCCTTGACTGTCATGTTAGATCTCTTTATGTAGCATTGCATGAGGTGCTGTAAAGCAGAGAGAGGAAATTAATCTGTATGTGATAGGTGGTCAGATTACAATCAAATTGACATTAGCTCTATTTAAGTGTAGCATAATCAACCCAGTAAAACTACACTATGGAAAAAAAATTAAAGTAAGTGGATTTCAAATCTACTAAGTCCATACAAAATTTGAACAACTATACTCTGTAGACACACACAGACATCAAGATCCAGCATATGACTCTCAACAGTGGTGACAATCAACAAAATGTTGCATGCTGGGTAAAACCTTAGTAAAAACTCCCGTCATGCACTGCAGTATGAAAAATTGTCACCACTGTTGAGGATCGTGTGATAAGTGTGTTTGTCTAAAAACCTGAACTGATTGTCTCCTTTTGTGTCTTTCAACAATGAAGCATTGTGATTATTTTTACTTCAGTTCAGTAATAGCTGAGTGTCAGTCTACTATCCAAAGATAAACACAATTTCATGATGTTCAGTCATCATGAGTTATAAGCAGAAAAAGCATAAGACCATTGATTCAGCAATGCATACATGTTTGTTGCGAAAACAATATTGCAATCGTTTTGAATCAAATTGGTTTGAATTAGTAAAAGGGTCAAGAGACTACCTAAAGCAAACCTTGACCACAATTATGGTGACATAGTGTTTTTTTTCTTTTACTTTTTTTTTCAGTTGAAGGCTGTGGCTAAATGCAGTTGTAGTTCTTGTGTTTCTCTTTACTTCAGTGATGTTGATTGTTAACAGCAGATGTTCATCACTAATGCACAATCATCATTTAATTAGTCACTTAATTATCTCTTTAGCTTTAACCCTTTGAGGACTTGGATATGACTTGAAGACTTGCTTGTGACTTGAAAGTCCCACCTCTGATAGACAGAGCTGTAGATCGCTGACAAGCCACGCCATATCGCGTTCATATCGAAGGCGATTCATCTGCGATAATGAACGCGATATGGCGTGGCTCGTCAGCGATCTACGGCTCTGTCTATTAAATGCCACTCCAATTATAAGCAGGTGATTGAGATTTTAGCGGTGATCACGGAAGCAGCTTTACTGATTAGATGCGCATGATCATATCGTTCGATATATCGCCCAGCCCTAGAACTTCAAATGAAATGAACAACATTTAAGACATGATAAAATCTTTTTATAAACTATTAACAAAAAGGCCTTAAACATAGGATGATTCTGTTAATGACTAGGGTTATTACAGCTAACTAAACTAAAACCATAATAATAATAATAATAATAATAATAATAATAATAATAATAAACATTAGCAAAAATAAAATAAAAGTTATTAAAATGAAATAGAAAAAAAAATTATATTTCAGGTAGTAGCTCATAGGGCAACATTCTCATTATTGTTTACTTTATCTGGATGAATTAAAGTAACTAAAACTTAAATCAAAAAAGAAAATGGTATAGACATATTTAAAAACAAAAAACTAATAAACATGACCCCCCCCCCACCCCCACACACACACACATTACTTTGGTTAGCTACAATAAAAACACACATTTTCACATCTGTTAAGATTATTTTCACACAATAAATCACAATTTAGCATCTTATTAAAACATCTGTATGTGATACTCACTACATTGTCTTGCTTGTTGACGCTTGCAATAGTAAATCATACCAGCAGCAGCCACAATCAGCAGAACAAAAAAGTATCACATGTTCTGAAAAAATATTAAGCATCAGAACTGTTTCCAACTTTAATAATGAATCATCATATTAGAATGATTTCTAAAGGATCATGTGATAATGATCCTAAAAATTCAGCTTTGCATCACAGAAATAAAAGATAATTTTAAGTATAATAAATTGTAAAAAAAAATATTTTAAATTGTAATATCACATAATTACATTTTTTCTGTTTTTTTTTTTGATCAAATAAATGCAGGCTTGATGAGCAGAAGAAATTTCTTTCAAAAACATTAAAAATAGTAATGCTTCCAAACTTTTGGTCTGTACTGTCCCACATAGCAACATTGTGTCGGCCCAGATCCGGCCCACATCTGGCACCCGTGGAAAGATGATCTGGCCCACAACAGTGTGGAATGATGGCACTTGGGCGGACCGCTCCTGTTTGCCAGATTTGAGCCACAAGGAGGCCATAGCAATGCCACATGTCAGCCAAGAGTAAAGAAATTAACCAGAACTGGACCTTATCTGAGCAACAAAATCTGTGTATATTAAATATGAAGTAATTTCAGCCTTAATAAGCCTGTTAACAAGCAGAATCACTGAAGGAAAGAAGAGAACAGAAAAAGAGATAAGCAGAAACACAAGAACCTTGTGGGCTCAAATGTGGGCCGGATCTGGGCTGACACAATGTTGCTATGTGGGCTTCCACTCTCCAGATCATTTAACACATTTTCCTAAAGTGTTATTAAGGGTAATATTAATGTCCATGTGTTGTATGATGTTCATTAAGATTAGGGCTGGGCGATATATCGAACGATATGGTCATGCGCATCTAATCAGTAAAGCTGCTTCCGTGATCACTGCTAAAATCTCCATCACCTGCTTATAATTGGAGTGGCATTTAATAGACAGCAGAGGTGGGACTTTCAAGTCACAAGCAAGTCTTCAAGTCATATCCAAATCCTCAAAGGGTTAAAGTTAATGAGATAATTAAGTGACTAATTAAATGATGATTGTGCATTAATGATGAACTTCTGCTGTTAACAATCAACATCACTGAAGTAAAGAGAAACACAAGAACTACAACTGAATTTAGCCACAGCCTTCAACTGCAAAAAAAAAAAAAAAAACCTATGCCACCATAATTGTGGTAAGGGTTTGCTTTAGGTAGTGTCTTGACCCTTTTATTAATTCAAAGCAATTTGATTCAAAACAATTTCAATATTGTTTTTGCAACAAACATGTATGCATTGCTGAATCAAACCTTGTAGTGACAGATGATCTTATGCTTTTTCTGCTTTTATCTCATGTTGATTTGGACATCATGAGATAGTCTTCTTTGGATTGTTGACTGACATTCAGCTTTTACCAGAGGTGGGACTTTCAAGTCACAAGCAAGTCTTCAAGTCATATCCCAAGTCCTCAAAGGGTTAAAGTTAATGAGATAATTAAGTGACTAATTAAATGATGATTGTGCATTAATGATGAACACCTGCTGTTCTTGAGAATTACAGAGGATCAGATGTTGATGTTTTATTGGTTAAAGTGATGCAACCATAATGGAGATCAGTGTTTGCTTTAGTGGGGCTCTTGACCCTTGACTGTCATGTTAGATCTCTTTATGTAGCATTGCATGAGGTGCTGTAAAGCAGAGAGAAGAAATTAATCTGTATGTGATAGGTGGTCAGATTACAATCAAATTAACATTAGCTCTATTTAAGTTTAGCATAATCAACCCAGTAAAACTACACTATGGAAAACAAATTAAGGAAAGTGAATTTTAAATCTACTAAGTGCATACAAAATTTGAAAAACTGTACTCTGTAGACACACACAGACATCAAGAACCAGCATATGACTCTCAACAGTGGTGACAATCAACAAAATGTTGCATGCTGGGTAAAAACTCGAATATGACTTGAAGACTTGCTTGTAACTTGAAAGTCCCACCTCTGATAGACGGAGCCGTAGATCGCCAAGTAGGTATCGCTGCAGCCCGGAGACCTCCAAGTGGGAGGAGCTTTTGCCGCAAGTGGGCTGGACTTCACGGAGAGCTCCAAGTGGGAGGGACTTTTGCCGCTAGTGGGCGGGATTTTACAAATGGGCGGGGTTTAAGCGGAAATTTCACATTGCGTCTTTGCCGGGGTGCGCGCGAATGAGGATGGCATAAAGAAGCGATACTAATGAAAAACAGATTTATTGTTCTTCATTGTAGTTTAAATTTTATTAACAAGGGGTTATATAATTTTGTGACAACTGCAAACATACAAGTATATTAAATTATATTAATTTTATAATTATATCAGTATCAAGAAAATGAATGAGTAATTTAGAGCAATAAAATGTTTACTGTATGTGAATGTTTTTCTTTAATGCAAGTTTGAAATCTGAGGGAGAATTATATTGTTTAGATTGTTACAACCCCCTTGGCTCTAGGTGAAACAACATTACAAAAGGCCACACGTGGAAGTACATTTTACAAATAAACATTTAATTTAAAAAAAGAAAACAAATCTAAATAGTAATACAAGAGTTAATAATAATAATAAAAAAAAAAACATTCCAAGACTTAAGAGGAAAATATTATTGGTACCAAATTCCAATTTAAGACACTCATTTCCCCATCTCCTTTTTATCACCAACTCAATCACAGGTAACGCTCCAAACCAATAAAAATTCAAGTTTTATTTGTTATATGACATGCAAAAAGCAGTGAAATGTAGGTCTGGCATACTCTTTTTAGACTTTGCAAAAAAAAAAAAAAGAGAAAATTAAATACAAATAAAATAAAATACGTTTTTTTTTTTTTTTTTGGAGATAATTAAATACAAATAATGAAATATTCACAATATACTGTATTACTACACAGATGATTTGTAGAGGTGCTACACAGAAACTGCTACACAGATAATGTGCAGAGATGTACACAATGTGCAGTGAGGATGAAATACCTAGTTAGGTTGTCAAAAAAGCGCAGTGTGCAGAGAGTTATTGGGTAGCCCTAAACAACCAGTCTATAAAGTTCAGTGTGTTTAATGTCCATGTTTAGTAGTCTGATAACATGAGGGAAGAAACTCCTCCTGAGCCTCTCCATCTTTGCCATCAGACTGCAGAAGCGTCTGCCTGACTGTAGCAGATGGGTTGGTGGGGTCTTTAAGGATCTTAACAGCCCTAGATTTACATCTCCTGGTTTGGATGTCTTGCAGAGAGGGGAGAGATGTTCTGGACATGTTCTCAGCTACTCTTTGCAGGGCATTTGAAGGTATTGAAGCTGCTCACTCTCTCCACTGTGGTCCCGTTAATGATGATTGGGGTAGATCCGCTGCTGCCTCAAATAGAAAAGAGTTATTGTAAAATATTATTACAATTTACAATATGAATGTTTCTACTGCATTTCTGAACAAATAAATGAAGGGCTGGTGAGCATCAGACTTCAAAACCATAACAAAATCTGTCCAACCCCAAAAAGTCCTGTAGAACAGATATTTAAGGAACCTGAGGTTTTAACCAGCTTGATTTTTATCAGCATTGGAACACTTTGCTGCTGCTTTTACTCCAATGCTATGGATTATATTTTTACTGGAATGAAGTGTCATTAGTCACTAAACATTCAGTCCAATGACATCGTAAAATAGTTCACTGTTGACAAGTTAACATTAACTAAAGTACAATGCACATTTATGTGAGACGTCCACAGAATGTAATGTCATTTACATTCCAACATTTGTCCTTTAGGACAGTCTCTGACCATACCCCTGGAGCAATTTTAGGGACAAGCGCTGTTGCAAATGTCCACCTTTAAAGTATGAACATAATTTATCCACACAAAGACCCACATACACACACACATTAGTCAAAAATCTTCAGAAAAAATAAATTACACATCTTGATGCATAGAAAGAACAAAAAAAAGTTTAGAGGAAAGTGATCCTTTGGGTTTGCAGAGAGAGACGGTAACCAGGTCACTGAAATATAACTTTTGGCCACCCAGACTTGAACTTTCTGTAACACAAAGTTTACACATAATGTTTTTGTTTGTTTGTGTTTCCTACAATGTCAAAATTAATTCTACACCTGTTGATATGTAATGCATGGTAGTGGACACTGCAGTTATCCTCATATATCCACTCTGTTATGATTATTAGATTGAAAAATGAATTTGGTAATTAAACCAAATGTTTCAATTGCATTACATTATTTGGATTAACGTTACACGTAACAATAGATAACATTTTAAAATAGTTTTGAAACAATGACCAGCTTTGTTAAAGTCAAGCATTATCAGTTAGGAGTTTTAACTATTATAGAACACTGTACTATATCTATTAATAGTTATTGATCGCTTAAATATCAGTGCAGTTATAATACATAGGTCTGCATATTTTACGTAACGTTAGTAACAATAGCCTACCTGCTTATAGTCTTCAGTGTCCGTAATCTGCAGCGTAAATGTATTGCAGAAATATTTAGCACAAAAGGGTAACAGACACAATAAAGATGTAATTTATCTGTGCTGCTAATGCTGTCTTAACGTGCTCTTGGAATAATCGTAAATATGAGTTTTGAAGGTAAAAAATTGCACATGAATGTCCTCCCATTTTCAAACTTGAATGCAATGAGCTTGTAATCATGATTTAACTACGTCAAGACTAAAACATCAACCGCCAAGATACTGCACTTTTTCGCAACTTGTAATACGTTGTACAAGTCTAAACTTACCCCTTCAAACTCCTCTTTCTTGACGCTGAAAAGCCTTGGGAAGTTGACGTCGTCTTTTTTTTTTTTTTTTTTGGTGGTGGTGGTGGTGGTGGGGGGGGGGGATTCGCAGCGTACATTAACCCCATGACATTAAATAAACCAATCAAAAGGCTCTGGAGGTTTGTACAGCCCACTTGGAGCTGAAGTCCCACCCATTTGGAGCTGACCCGCCCATTTGGAGCTGGCTCCGACCTCCGTTTATACCTATCTCTAGATCGCTGACAAGCCACGCCATATCTCATTATCTCATTAACTTTAACTCTTTGAGGACTTGGGATTTGACTCAAGACTCGTTTGTGACTTGGAAGGAATGACTTGGTTCCTCCTCTGATGAAATCGGCTGATGAGTTCATGGGTGGAACAAAAATATGGCAGGACTTTTACTCTTTGGCCCCTGGACTTCCCACCTCTGAAAAAATATATATTTCAGGTAGTAGCTCATAGGGCAACATTTCTCATTTTTATTTACTTTAAATGGATGAACTAAAGTAACTAAACTTAAATTAAAAAAATAAAATGGTATAGACATATTTAAAAACAAAAACTAAGACATGACCCCCCCCCCCCCCAAAAAAAAAAAAACTCTGTGACACAATCAAAACTGTAAACTGTAATAAAAACAACAAAAGCACAACTAAAATGAAAATGAAAAATAAAATAAAAATGATGGAAACAAAGATACTAAATGATACTAATAACACTGTACACTTGTAATGTGTGTAAACACGTCACTAATATGAAAATGTATTTATACCACTGCTCCTGCACTGTAAAACCCGACAAGTAAACTTAACTCAAACCGTTTGAGTAAACAGATTGCCTTGATTTAAACCCTGTAAGTTTTAAAACTTTGCATTTAAGTAATTAAGTGATTAACTAAGTGCTGATTGAGAATTAGTGATGAACAGCTGCTGTTAACAAACAGAATCACTGAAGAAAAGAGAAACACAAGAACTACTACAACTGACTTCAGACACAGACTTAGATGAAATCAACTGAAATAAAATACATGAAATCTCTCAAGATCTGATTAAACAACCCACAAACAGCATCACCAGCTCCACTTATTAATAACCAGACTGACTTTATTTCTGTCAGACGTCTACAGAAGATCTTATTGAGAATGAACTAAGGTTTAGATGTTGATTTATTGTTTCATTTGAAGTAACCATGTTAGAGATCAGTGTTTGCTTTAGTTGGGCTCTTGACCCTTGATTTCTGTCTTAGTCTTTTCTCTGGCTGTTATAACCGTGTGTTTCTAAAACACATTTGTTGTAACTCAAAAGCCCAGAAGAAATGCCATCAGGTGTTAACCTGTGCCTAGGTGTAGGGTGTTATACTTTATATCGGTGATGATAATCATCAATTATTGAACTGCTAGGAGTCTAATCTCTGATGAAATAGGTGTTGTGTAACTTGATTGATTATAGTAAAAGTGATTCTAAGAGCCAGTGCTTCTGTGATAATCAGTTAATATGAATGACTTTCCAAACAGTTTGGTCTACTATTGTGTCAGTTAGTCACACACAGACATCAATAATCAGATTATGAACCTCAACAATGGTGACCATAAAATAAAATGCTGCAGAGCATGCTGGGAGCCATGGATGAGTTGTGTACTACAATATTACCCAGCATGCATTGCAGCATGTTTTTTTGTCACCATTGTTGAGGTTCATATTCTGATTATTGATGTCTGTGTTTGACCAACTACTGGCATAGAAGAAAAATGTATGTGTTTAAAATGTTTATCAAGTCATTTTTATATTAACTGATTATAACAGAATCACTGGCTGTTAGTGTCATTTTTACTAGGTCCACTTCTACTAATTACACAACACCTATTTCATCAGAGATAAGACTCCGTACACGTCAATCATTGTGAATAATAATCATCACCTATATAAAGTATAACAACCTACACCTAGGTACAGGTTAACACCTGATGGCTTTCTTCTGGGCTTTTGAGTTACAACAAATGTATTTTAGAAACACATGGTTGTAACAGCCAGAGAAAAGACTAAGACAGAAGTCAAGGGTCAAGAGCCCAACTAAAGCAAACACTGATCTCTAACATGGTTACTTCAAATGAAACAATAAATCAACATCTAAACCTTAGTTCATTCTCAATAAGATCTTCTGTAGACGTCTGACAGAAATAAAGTCAGTCTGGTTATTAATAAGTGGAGCTGGTGATGCTGTTTGTGGGGTTGTTTAATCAGATCTTGAGAGATTTCATGTATTTTATTTCAGTTGATTTCATCTAAGTCTGTGTCTGAAGTCAGTTGTAGTAGTTCTTGTATTTCTCTTTTCTTCAGTGATTCTGTTTGTTAGCAGCAGCTGTTCATCACTAATTCACAATTATCACTCAGTTTATCACTTAATTACTTAATTGCAATGTATATCTTCTTTCAGTGAACTCAACTGAGTTAAGTTCAGAGTACTTATAACTGTTAGTTTTTTCAACTTAAATTGTTTAAGGCAATCGTTTCCTCAAACGGTTTGAGTTAACATAACTTAAGGATATCTGTTTACTCAAACCGTTTGAGTTAAGTTTACTTGTCGGGTTTTACAGTGTGTGTTACATTGAAACACTACCAGAACAATCTGTTGAGAATCTGTTGTAAATTCACAGTGATTTTTCAGACAGACAGATTGAGTTCACACAGTATCTCACCTGATCACTGCACTGAGTCCTGGTTCCTGTAAATCAATTAAACACACATTACTTTGGTTAGCTACAATAAAAACTAGGGCTGCACGATTAATCGCATGCGATTGTCATGCGTGTCTCATCAGTAAAGATGGTTCTGTGATTAGCGGTAAATGTCCATCAGCTGCTTTCAAACGGAGCCGCACCTAATATACAGAGCCGCAGATCGTTGACAAGCTACGCAATATCGCGTTCATAACCGCATGCGATTAATCTGCGATTATGAACGTGATATTGCACAGCTTGTCAGTGAATTACGGCTTCCCATCACACTAGATGTGGACTGACATTGCTCAGAAGTCAGATGTTGGTTGAAAGTGAAAACCCAACCTCTGTTTGGTGTCAAACTCTAGCGTAAATACTCCAAAAACATGACAATCTTCACTTATTATAAACAAGATTTATTTCTGTCATAAATGTAAAAAAGTTCTTATTGAGATTAACAGAGATGTTGATGGTTTATTGAAAATTATAGTTTAGTTTGATGTCACCATTATGCTGATCAGTACTTAGGAAGTATGACTCTTTTCAGTGTTAGCGTTCATTTAGCTGCTGTAATTATATCTGTTACAGCAAAAACAGTGACAAAACGATGTCATTAGGTAATGTTGGTTACTGGCTGATATTAAAAATGTCTTAATGTAACAATCTGATCAACTGATTTTACCAGGAGTCTGTTCTACGCTATTAATTTAATATTAGTGACTATAGCAGATGTGTTGCAATACACCGGGTTCTGACAATTTATGTTATTCTATTTTTATCTGATCTTTTTAAACTACATTGTTTTAAAATCACTTCAAACCATAGGATGCTTAGACATACAGAGACCTTAATAATTAGTGTAAGAATCTCAACAATGGTGACATGCTTCATGCCGCAATGCATTCTGGGTGCTATGGATGAGTTTTGCATGATGTACCCAGAATACATTGCAGCATAAAGCATGTCACCATTGCTGAGATTCATACACTGAATCTTGATGTTTGTGTGACAAATTTTTTTTTAAATTTTTGAAATTATCTGCTTTAAATTCAACTGGGTGTCAGGCTGTTGACCATTGAGTCACTTTAATAAATAATACTAATACTAACACCACACAGTAGCTTGGGTGAAAACAAGTAATCAGACATATCAATCATCAGCAAGCAAACAGCACCATTGAACCACATATTCGTTTGCTGTTTTAGCCACAATAAGGATGACAGCAGCTAAAAAACAACACCGTCAAGTCAAGTGTCAAATTGCACAACTAAAGCCAACACTTACCAGCATTATGGTGACATCAAACCAAGCTATTACTTTTAAACAGACATCAACATCCACATCTAAACATCCACTTAAATCTTAATTAGAATGTTATGGAATAATGTTCTAATAATGTTATTGATAAACATTTGTAGAATGTTTTTAGAGAACGTTATCCTAACTTTTGAGAGAACGTTCTGGGAACAAAAATAAAACTACCCGCTAAAAACATTGTTAGAACAATCCATGAGAATGTTCTTAGAACATTTTAGAACAAAGAAAATTCTAGCTGGGAAGTGCCGCTCCATTTGAAACCAGGTGGTGGACATTTACTGCTAATCACAGAACCGGCTTTACTGACAAAGACACGCATGACAATCGCATGCGATTAATCGTGCAGCCCTAATAAAAACACACATTTTCACATCTGTTAAGATTATTTTCACACAGCATCTTATTAAAACATCTGTATGTGATACTCACTTTTTCCTGCTTGAGGACACTTGAGATAGTAAATCAAAGCAGCAGCAGCAGCGATCACTATCAACAGAACAACACCAACACCAATCCCTGTTTTATAAGCTGTAGACAGACCTGAATCAGAAACAGAAGAAGACAGACACTCATTATTACTACACACTGAATGATAGTCACACCAGTATTTAACAATATTTCTCTACATCTTTCTACTTTGGTCATCAGTATGATACTGATTTAAATAAATGGTGTCACCTGGTAGGTGTTTATTTTTTTTTTAGAAACAAAGGCTAAAACAGTGAGATGAGAAAAATATCTAATTTAATGCCATTTTATATAGATAACCTCTACATAATCTCTCATCGCTGTCTTTACATAGATATACTTTATCTGATCTCCAGTGATTTTAGCAGTTATTAAAATACTGTTTTTACTTTACCAGATTCTTCCTCCTTCTCTGACGTTCTCTTCATTTGATCTCGATCAGAAACAGAAACAACTGAAACACAAAACAACAGAAGCTGAAGCATCTTTCTGGAGAGAAAACTCTACATTGAGATAACTGATCATGCTGATCACAATACAAGAAAGATAAGTGAGAAATGACTTCACATGCTCGCTCTTTATTGACTTGTCTAAAAAGTAACATTTATCTATTTTTTTTTTGTACTTGCAAAACACAAACTTCTAGGAGAACTAATAATTATAAATGATAGATGCATTTAAACAGATAAGAAAAGATGATCAGCCATTAAATGATCAGAAATTGTCATTTAATAAACCTAATAAATGACCAACTAAAAAATAATAGTTTAAATCATTCTGTTCTGTTCAATGATGCACATAAAGAGAAAAACTGTCACTGCAACAATAAACACAATGAAGTGATTTAACACGTATAACCTGAATGAACCATGAACAGTAACAATGAAGGTCTTTTCAGACCCACTGCCAGTTCTGAAGATCTCTAGATGATAACGTCCAGAGTCTGTGGTGCTGGTGTTTGTGATGATCAGAGATCCAGTCTGATGATCCAGCTTCAGTCTGTCTCTGAATCTCTCAGTACCTTCATTACACTGAACATCTGTACAGATCTTACTGAGATCTCCAGTCATTAGTGCGATTAGAGTGTCATTAAAATACCATTGTATATCTACGTCTCGGTCTGCTTTAACACGAGTGTGTAGAGTGACTGAATCTCCCTCCGTCACATTCACTGACACAACATCTGCACCAACACTGTGAACACCTGGAGAAGAAAATACCAAAATAATTATAATTCAAGCTGAGATAGTGAGACATGAAGCACTGTGAGTATTGTTTGTTACTGCTTTAGAGAAGCAGGTAGCAGTCTGCTCCTGACCTGATATATTCATGATGTATTTATTTTAAGTTGGCCTACTGCATTTCGACTAGAATTTAACATTTACATTCATTCCACTAATAAAGTCAAATAAGAAATCAAATCACATTTCCAAACAAACAAATGGGGAAATAATTACATTCATCAAACAAGACATCAGCGAGTCTCAATGAAGACAAAATGAAGGCTGCATGTTTTTACTATAGTAACAAGATGTCATCTACTTTTCCTTTAATAAATCCATAGTTCATTTTTATAACAGGTAAACATAGGTAACAGGTTAACAAGGCCATATTTAATCGATTCAGTCAGCTGCGCAATGTCACAAAATCCTGACTTACATTAAGGAAAACTGCGGCTAACCCTTACAAAAACTATCCATGGTTTTACTGTAGTAAAAGTGTTGTAACCTGCTTTAAACCATAATCCATAACCATGGTCCATAATCAATCAGTGATTTGCTCATCTAAAACTATAACATGTCTTCAACGTCAGATAAAAAGCAAATGGAGAGCAAGGTCACAAAAAAATTACACAAACGGAGAACGGACAAAAAGAGATTACCAAATGATTAACAAAAGTAGAGTAACAAAATATCTTACCAGTAAGCAAGACCGAAAGACATAACATCCACAAAACAACTAAATTCATTTTCATCATTCTTCGTATGAAATTTAAAAAAGCTCAATTAAACGAAAAGCAAGCCAAATAAAAAAACGAAAGTAAAAGTCTGCAGCGAAATAAAAGTACCGCGAGAGCTAATAGGGGTGGGCGGATCGATCTAAATATCGATAGCATCGATGCCAACACTGGTTTGGTATCAGATCGATACAATTGTCATTGAATCAATATTTGAATTTAAATATCTGTCATCTACGTTCATTATTCGCTTGTTAAGTCTGGCGTCACGTAGCAGCGCTTCCGTGTCCAAACGCTCTATCAGTTACCACGAGAAAACAACAAAAGGTGCTAATATAAACTCACAATGTGATACAATACTAGCGAAAAAGTTATAATCTTAACCTTTAACTCCATACCGAAGTCCCAGATAGCCAGACAATGAAAATATAAATATAAAAAAATATATATAAAAATTATTTGTGTTTGGGACGCTGTGAGCACGGAGACTGTAGTGTATACCGTAAGTTTGAAAGCGTTTAGCTTAAATGATTAATATGAATAAACAGTGCTCATAAACGGCTGCTGGGGTAACGTTAGTATTCTCAAGTGAAGCGAGTTGAGGCTTGGACCCGGAAACAGCGCTTCTTACGTCATCACTTAACAACCGAATAGTTTGCTCGTGTCTTCTTCCTCTACGATCCTCTTCTTCTTCTTCTGCTTATTGTCGGGTCATATTTACCGCCACCTACTGGACTACTACACAGGAGTGTGTAAAAGGACGTTGGTAACTGACACATTAAATCATAAAATCATAAAATAATAGCAAAACCAACCCCCCACTCCCCTCAAAAAAAAAAAAAAAAAAAAAAAAAAAATTGTACCGGTTTATAATACATATATATTTTAACCCAGCTAAATGCTTCTACTTAAACCAGTATCATTAAGATACATAATAAAATACTTGCTTCACTGTAAAACCCGACAAGTTAACTTAACTCAAATCGTTTGAGTAAACCAATTGCCTTGACTGTAATACCCGACAAGTAAACTTAACTCAAACGGTTTGAGTAAACAGATATCCTTAAGTTATGTTAACTCAAACTGTTTGAGGAAACCAATTGCCTTAAACCATTTAAGTTGAAAAAACTAACAGTTATGAGTACTCTGAACTTAATTCAGTTGAGTTCACTGAAAGAAGATATACATTGCAATTAAGTGATTAAGTGATTAATTGAGCTTTAGTGATGAACACCTGCTGTTAACAAACATAATTACTGAAGAAAAGAGAGAAAGGAACAACAGCTGACTTCAGACACAGCCTAACTCAAACCTGACAAGTTATGTTAACTCAAACCATTTGAGGAAACTGATTGCCTTAAACCATTTAAGTTGAAAAAACTAACAGTTATGAGTACTCTGAACTTAATTCAGTTGAGTTCATTAAAAGAAGATATACATTGCAATTAAGTAATTAAGTGATTAACTGAGTGATAATTGAGCATTAGTGATGAACAGCTGCTGTTAACAAACAGAATCACTGAAGAAAAGAGAAACACAAGAACTACTACAACTGACTTCTGACACAGATTTAGATGAAATCAACTGAAATAAAATACATGAAATCTCTCAAGATCTGATTAAACAACCCACAAACAGCATCAGCAGCTCCACTTATTAATAACCAGACTGACTTTATTTCTGTCAGACGTCTACAGAAGATCTGATTGAGAATGAACTAAGGTTTAGATGTTGATTTATTGTTTCATTTGAAGTAACCATGTTAGAGATCAGTGTTTGCTTTAGTTGGGCTCTTGACCCTTGATTTCTGTCTTAGTCTTTTCTCTGGCTGTTATAACTGTGTGTTTCTAAAACACATTTGTTGTAACTCAAAAGCCCAGAAGAGAAGCCATCAGGTGTTAACCTGTACCTAGGTGTAGGTTGTTTTACTTTATATAGGTGATGATAATTATTCATTATTATTCACAATTATTGATCTGTACGGAGTCTAATCTCTGATGAAGTAGATGTTGTGTAATTAGTAGAAGTGGACCTAATAAAAGTGACACTAAGAGCCAGTGATTCTGTGATAATCAGTTAATATAAAAATGACTTCATAAACATTTTGTACACATTAATCTTTCTTCTATGCCAGTAACTGGTCAAACACAGACATCAATAATCAGAATATGAACCTCAACAATGGTGACAAAAAAACATGCTGCAATGCATGCTGGGTACTATTGTAGTACAAAACTCATCCATGGCTCCCAGCATGCTCTGCAGCATTTTTTTTTTTTTTTTTATGGTCACCATTGTTGAGGTTCATATTCTGATTATTGATGTCTGTGTCTGACTGTTTGACACGGTAGAAGACCACACTGTTTGGAAAGTCTTTGTATTAACCGATTATTACAGAACCACTGGCTCTTAGAATCATTTACTATAATCAATCAAATTACACCACACATATTGCATCAGAGATTAGACTCCCAGCAGTTCAATAATTGATGATTATCATCACCAAAATAAAGTATAACAACCTACACCTAGGTACAGGTTAACACCTGATGGCTTTTCTTCTGGGCTTTTGAGTTACAACAAATGTGTTTTAGAAACACACGGTTATAACAGCCAGAGAAAAGACTAAGACAGAAGTCAAGGGTCAAGAGCCCAACTAAAGCAGACACTGATCTCTAACATGGTTACTTCAAATGAAACAATAAATCAACATCTAAACCTTAGTTCATTCTCAATAAGATCTTCTGTAGACGTCTGACAGAAATAAAGTCAGTCTGGTTATTAATAAGTGGAGCTGGTGATGCTGTTTGTGGGTTGTTTAATCAGATCTTGAGAGATTTCATGTATTTTATTTCAGTTGATTTCATCTAAGTCTGTGTCTGAAGTCAGTTGTAGTAGTTCTTGTGTTTCTCTTTTCTTCAGTGATTCTGTTTGTTAACAGCAGCTGTTCATCACTAATTCTCAATCAGCACTTAGTTAATCACTTAATTACTTGAATGCAACGTTTTAAACTTACAGGGTTTAAATCAAGGCATTCTGTTTACTCAAATGGTTTGAGTTAAGTTTACTTGTCGGGTTTTACAGTGTTCTTTGTCCCTGCATTCCTGAGTCTTTCCACTTCTGTCATTTCTTACATCTAAATAAAACATGGGTGACATCCTCAAATACTTTACATTCAGAGCATATTCCATTACTTTTACATATTAATGATAAAGTGGAATTCATTTCCTGTGTGGCCCAACCTCAATCTGGTTATAATACCTTTTTCATGCCTATTAAGACCCAATGAGGTGATTATTTTCCCGCCAACACAGTTCTGGTTCCTAGTGTCTGGCATTACTCTCTGAATCCTGTTCTTCAGCAGATTAAAAAGCCCAGTTCAACACCGAAAGCACCTACAATGGACATACAAGTGTCAGAACAGGACTTGAAGTTTGGTTTAACAATTGTGTTTCCTGATGACAGTGGCCTCTTTCAGCAGGATAATGCACCCTGCCACACTGCAAAAAAATAAATAAATAAAATGTTTAGGGATGGTTTGACATTAGTTATTTATAGATCATGTATTAGATACAACAAATAACAGAAAAGTATAAGTATGTAAGCCACAAGTACACTATGCCCCTTATACTATAAGAGAGAAAAATGTTTAAACATTTCGGTCTTGACATGACTCTCTTCAGCGCCTGTATTCATCAAGATACTAATAATATGAACAAACAGCAGAAGAACATCTCTGATTTAAACATTCACTCCTCAGACAAACCTACAAGAGTGTCATGATGATATTTTTAAACAACATCATACAAACCACATCCTGATTCATATTCACCCTCCTTCTTATAAACACACAACCAAACAGTGTTCACTACATTTAATGGGAAGATAATTAATATAATATGTTGTTGTTGTTGTTTTTTAAATATTGCATGTATTTTCAAATTTACACTTGGATATCTCAGGATTATGTGAATATATCAGTGTCTTTACAGTCAGTGGAATGGTGAAATATTTGACATCAAATATGTATTCTGGGCAATGGATGAAAATAAAAAATTGGTTCTTATTAATATTATTATTTAGTTGTTATTGTTTCTCTGCCTCTGTGTCAGACACAGTTTCTCATGTGTGTTTTTTTCCTGTAGATTAAAGGGTCTTAAAAAGCTCTCAGAGGCAGGACAGGAAGACACTCTTCAGCTACAAACTAAACACAGATGCTGTGAATGTCCACTCTCACCTACATGAGGTTTGTCCACCAACAGATCAAAACACATTTCTACAGAAATCAGACCACAGCAGGTTTCAGTTTGACTCAGATGAACGTTGGTAAACTGGCCCTGTGAGATCATACACGGTTTTAACGTACATTGTTTTTTTTGTTTGTTTTTTTTTTTCCATACACAAAAATTGAAAACTGAATAAATATACATTTTTAAAAATCATGATGGTTATGTTCCATTCACCATGAAATGTTCATCCACAATTTACACAATATTTATATACTTTTAGCCAACTCAGTCACATATTTACACATAATTATCTTACAATACATAGGCTAAATAATAAAAATATAGACTATTTTAACCCATTAAGAAGAGTTAAAGTCTTATTTAGTGTCAGAAGCACTATAACATTATATCATATGTTAATGCAGCGTGTGAACTAGGAGGGTCAAACTCTCTCAGGGGAGGATTCACATCAGGTTCAGTGTTTTCAGCAGATCGTCTTATTACATCAGACTCTGAACAACTGAAGAAAATGTTTCATATTTTTGTTTTGTTCTGTTTGTGCTGCTGTCACCTGATTGGTAAGTTATTACAACATTTTATGGATGAATTATTATTGCGATATCTAATTACTGGTAATTTAAATTCAGGTGCCCGTTCTGAGTTTTAAATCAAACTTTCTAGACCTGGAAAAGTAATGAAATCATAATGATAAAACTCATTGGAATTAAGGGAAATTTACATCCATTTAAATACTTCACTGAACTGCATTCAACCTGTCTTTATTTATTTATTTTTTATTTATTTTTTAAGATGCCTAAAAATGTGTAAATATCTTAATTCGAAGCAGGTGTGTTTTATCTAACAATGTTTAGTAAAAAAAAAAAGGGTGTTGAAAATATCAGGCAGAATTTAACTTGTAGAAAATTAAGCTGCAATTATCATTGTGCACTTATATTTTAAATGAATTATGTTCTTTACATATTGATTTTGCTTTACAGCAGATAACATTCAAACATATTAAAGATTACATGTTGACACACATCTGTCTGTTTGTATATCTCCCCTTACATTTGATTTTGTGTTTCTGCTGTTCTGGATGTTCTTCAGTTCACATTTAAAAGTTACAAACAGCAAATTAATTCATCTTTGTAAACCAACAAAAGTCTTAATTTGTGTAAAACTCTCTTCACATTTTACAGATGTGTGTTGTGTTGAGATGATGTCAGTGATGGAGGGAGATTCTGTGCTTCTACACACTGATGTTACTGCAATACATGAAGACGACAACATGCTGTGGAAATTTGGAGCTAACAACACTCTGATCGCTCAAATCAAGAGAGGGAAACAAATCTACCCTGATAAGAGATTCAGAGACAGACTGAAGCTGGACAGACAGACTGGATCTCTGACCATCACAAACATCACAACTCAACACGCTGGAGACTATGAAGTAAAGATAAGTGGAACAACACGGTCAACAAAAACATTCAGTGTTTCTGTCTATGGTGAGTAGAGATCATTTATCATTTGTTCATTTATATTTAGAAGTTTCAATAAGAAAACACATGAACTCTTCTGTTAAACATGTACATTGTTGAGATGTAAACTGGTTTAAACCATCATTTTTTACAGTCATTTTAAGGTTTACAGCATTATGTTATATCAATGTAAATTTGAATTTAACTTGACACAATAAATTATGTGATTTTTTATTTTATTTGATTAAACTCATGTTAAGAGTCATAGTGTTAAAGTCTTGTGACTTATCTACTGAAAGACTAAGTAGATTAACATTTGCAGATAAGACTCAATCACTTCCATTGTGAATGCCCTTCTGTAACCAGGGTTATAAATAAATAAGAAAAAGAAAGAAAGAAAGAAAGAAAGAAAGAAAGAAAGAAAGAAAGAAAGAAAGAAAAATTTTAAATATCAACATTATTTAAAAAAAAACTGTTGATTGAGCTTAACTTTAGTCAACCTAGATTATTCTTTTAACTACCTGCAAACTGAAATGTGTTACATAGTTTGAGATGAAAGAAACACTCAGTGACCATCACCACACTACACCAGAAAAAGATGCTTACATTTATATGTATTACTGCATGTTCTCCTATTTTTCAGCCCATCTGCCCAATCCTATCATTACCAGAGCCAGAGATTCTCCACAATGTTCTTCATCATCTTCATCATCATCATCTTTTTCATCACAGCAGAATTGTTCATTGTTGTGTTCAGTGGTGAATGTGAGTCATGTGACTCTCTCCTGGTACAAAGGAAACAGTTTATTGTCCAGCATCAGTGTGTCTGATCTCAGCATCAGTCTCTCTCTACCTCTGGAGGTGGAATATCAGGAGAAAAACAGCTACAGCTGTGTGATCAACAATCCCATCACAAACCAGACCACACATCTGAACATCACTCAACTCTGTCACACATGTTCAGGTACGATAATGTTGAATATTAGTGATTATTTATTGACTTTGACAAATCCAAACCATCACCGAGAGAACTCTGTTGATTATAGATCAGGGTCACCCTTCATTTAACATGGTGTTGGTTTCTGCTGTTGCTGCTGGATCTCTGTTGATCGTAGCTTCAGTCGTGATGTGCTGCATCTACAGGAAATGTAGAAAACGTGACCAAGAAGGCAAGTGTTACCTGTATTTTTTTCAAAATTATTTTCAAATCTTTCCTTTGAATGTTTTAATTGGTAACTAGTCCTACTATTTAAGCACAGTTATTCTCACAGTCTGAGAAGCAGGAAGCACCTATTTATAGAAGGACACCAGAATAATGTGACACAAATTACTGGGGATTTCAGTGAATGATGAGGTTTCACTTTTTTGGCTTCAATGAAATTTAAGAGCAAAGACCATACATAATCTTAATTGCATATTTATTTATTCATTTATTTTAAATGTGAAAACAGCTATAATGTCAAAATGGACATGAAAAAAAGTGTTTTAATTGTGTAGTTAATTGTATCCATTGAGAGCCTTGATAATACTTTTATTTGAAAGATTAAGTTGTTTTAATGTATATATTATCACGGAAACAGTTGAGACTCATGAAGAAGAGATCACTTATGCTGAGACAACTTTCATCAAAAGAAAAGCACAGAAATCAGTAAGTTTATAAGATTTTACTTTCAAATCACTGTTAAAAATCTTGAATCAGTAGCTTAATCTTTTTAAATGTTATGTCAGTATAGCAATGTAATATAATTTGTTTTGCATGTTTAAATGTGCAATATATGGCATGTCACACTGAGGGAGCTGTATCACTGATGTCATATAACTCTGTGTTTGCTTGCACTAAAAGGCTAGATTTCATCTGAAATTATTAATGTAACTCAGATTGTCAAGTTTGTAACAGATTGTAACAGGTTTGTTCAAAGAAGAAGAAGAAAAAAAAGAAACCCTCATAGAAATTATAATGGTTTTACAAGAAATGTATTGGTTTTAATGGAAACTAAATGATGTTTTAGTAACAAGATTCGGAAGGAGCGCGTCAGACACTAAGCATAATCAACACAGGTGGACCATAATCAAGTAATCAATACCATAGTATAAATATCGCTGACTTACCTCTATCCATTGATGGTTTATCAGCATCCCTCCTCCACCCCATCCTCCAAGCATAACATACCTAAGCTAATTATATGTAAGCATGAACTCGTGAAATGGTCCCTGTGGATCTGTACTGGTGATTAGTTGCCTTCTGTTGGATGGCTTTAATGGAATATGTCCCAAAACACACTGTACAGTGTTGCCAGTTCTGTGTAACAAAACCAGCTCAAAGGCCAATCAAAAATACTCCAAAACAAGCCCAGCTTTATCATTGGTAGTATGTAAAGTTTATAAGAGTTGTTTATAAGAAGCCCAATTCAATGGTAAAACTGTGACTTTGGCAACCCTGCTACTGGAAAACATTAGGTGATGTCATTTTGCATTATTGACACACTGTTTTCCTTATGAATGTTGTTCAGTTGCTATGATGCAATGTATTTTTTTTAAGCGCTATATAAATGAAGGTGACTTGACTTGATGGTTTTAATAGTTAACAGCTGATAGATTGTAACGATTGTGGAGTGAAAGCATCAGAAATACTATGATGTTTCTATTGTTTGCTTCTTACATTGAAAGTTTTACTATTCAGCTTGTATAATTTTTTTTTTTTTTTTTTTCACGTAAGTTCAGATTTTGTTTTTGTTTAGTTCTGAAAAAAAAAACATTTGCTACTGTGTATACTTGCGACTGGTGTCATTATTGACATCTGATACAGATGAAGTATATATAACATCTTATATGATGTGTTTTTACAGAAAGTTAAAGAGGAAGATCATGTGGAATATGCTCCCATCACCATTAGAAGATGATCAAACTTTAATCCAGTTGCAGTGGCCCTAATAGTTTCCTTTTCCTAAATATTCAACCCCTTTTCTCTTTTTCTCTATTTCTCTTAATGAATCTTCATTCTGCGTCTCACTGTTATCTTTTGTACTGCAGTAATAGAAAAGATTTTCCTGTCATAGAGTGAATTATTGTGATCAAAATATATCTTATGTTTGTGAGTATTAACACAGTCTTGTTCTCAGAATAAATTTGTACAAAGTATTTTTTATATTATTGTTAATTGGTTTATTTGGGAGATATTTTAAGTTTTTTTTTTCCTCCATGGCCTCACTGGTGAAGTTTTGTATGAAAAATAAAGGAGAAGAAACAACAGATTCACAGTGTGTTACATTTGTTACACCCAGACCAGAAGTGAAGTAAGAACATGATTAATAAATAATAATAAAAAAAAAACTATTATATAATAACAATACTTAAAGGAAATTATGTTCATCAGAACAAAAGCAGCAGTATCTTAAATTAAGAGTCAATTATTAAAATGTCTTACAGCTTCAAAACTGTCACTTCATGCGAAGATGATACAGACAATATACAAAACTAATTATATTTTAAAACAGAGTCACAGATCACTTTCAAACAGGCCACAATAATATTACATACATTTATATTAACTAAAGTATTTATTATATAATTAAAAATAACATTAACTTGACAATCATTTGGTAGGGGTGCTCCGATCACGATCGGCCGATCGTTAATGCGCATCTCGTCAGTAAAGCCGGTTCTCTAATCAGCTGTTAATTCCATCAGGTGCGTGATTTCACATAGAGCAGCTGATACTACACAGAGCCGTTGTTAACTGAGAAGATGCGCCAAAAATCCCTGAAAATGAAGTGGATTTGCGCATCTTCTCTATTAACAACGGCTCTGTGTAGAATCAGCTACTCTATGTGAAATGTAAGGATGTTCCGGTACTAGTACCGGTACCGAACGTTTCCTGGACAAATTCCAAAAGGAAGTGATCATCCCTATCCCCTTGAAGTGGGGACTTTGGAGTGAGTGGGGCATGTGCGTGCCATTAAGTAGTCGTTAGGAAAGCACTTTGCTAAAGGAGCGACATAATTTCCTCATTATCTTCAGCTGGGATGTTCCTGTGACAGCGCAGCATGTGTCCGTCAGCAGATGTCGCTGTTTTACTTTAATAAATGTTTATTTTATTTTAATTTTTTATTGTTGTTAGCATAACCGTTACAAATAAGCATACATTTAATATTTAAATACGTTTTAAAAATATGCTACACTGTAAAACCCGACAAGTAAACTTAACTCAAACCGTTGGAGTAAACAGATTGCCTTGATTTAAACCCTGTAAGTTTTAAAACTTTGCATTTAAGTAATTAAGTGATTAACTAAGTGCTGATTGAGAATTAGTGATGAACAGCTGCTGTTAACAAACAGAATCACTGAAGAAAAGAGAAACACAAGAACTACTACAACTGACTTCAGACACAGCCTTAGATGAAATCAACTGAAATAAAATACATGAAATCTCTCAAGATCTGATTAAACAACCACACAAACAGCATCACCAGCTCCACTTATTAATAACCAGACTGACTTTATTTCTGTCAGACGTCTACAGAAGATCTTATTGAGAATGAACTAAGGTTTAGATGTTGATTTATTGTTTCATTTGAAGTAACCATGTTAGAGATCAGTGTTTGCTTTAGTTGGGCTCTTGACCCTTATCTTCTGTCTTTATATTTTCTCTGGCTGTTATAACCACAAGTTTCTGTAACAAGTTTGTTGTATCTCAAAAGCCCAGAAGAAATGCCATTAGCATGTTTTACTTACCCCATTGATAAATCATCAATTATTGAAATTAGCAATTATTAAAATGATCTGAGTGCAACTTCTGTTGAAATGTGTTTCATTATTTAGATAATATAGTAAAAGTGATGCCATGTAATTCTGTGATAATTATTTAATATAAAAGACTTTCTAAACAGTTTGGCCTTCTATGGTGTCAAGCAGTCACACACAGACATCAATAATCAGAATATGAACCTCAACAATGGTGACCATAATAAAAATAAAATGCAGCAGAGCATGCTGAGAGCTAGGGCTGCACGATTAATCGCATGCGATTGTCATGCGTGTCTTTGTCAGTAAAGCCGGTTCTGTGATTAGCAGTAAATGTCCACCACCTGGTTTCAAATGGAGCGGCACTTCCCAGCTAGAATTTTCTTTGTTCTAAAATGTTCTAAGAACATTCTCATGGATTGTTCTAACAATGTTTTTAGCGGGTAGTTTTATTTTTGTTCCCAGAACGTTCTCTCAAAAGTTAGGATAACGTTCTCTAAAAACATTCTACAAATGTTTATCAATAACATTATTAGAACATTATTCCATAACATTCTAATTAAGATTTAAGTGGATGTTTAGATATGGATGTTGATGTCTGTTTAAAAGTAATAGCTTGGTTTGATGTCACCATAATGCTGGTAAGTGTTGGCTTTAGTTGTGCAATTTGACACTTGACTTGACGGTGTTGTTTTTTAGCTGCTGTCATCCTTATTGTGGCTAAAACAGCAAACGAATATGTGGTTCAATGGTGCTGTTTGCTTGCTGATGATTGATATGTCTGATTACTTGTTTTCACCCAAGCTACTGTGTGGTGTTAGTATTAGTATTATTTATTAAAGTGACTCAATGGTCAACAGCCTGACACCCAGTTGAATTTAAAGCAGATAATTTCAAAAATTTAAAAAAAAATTTGTCACACAAACATCAAGATTCAGTGTATGAATCTCAGCAATGGTGACATGCTTTATGCTGCAATGTATTCTGGGTACATCATGCAAAACTCATCCATAGCACCCAGAATGCATTGCGGCATGAAGCATGTCACCATTGTTGAGATTCTTACACTAATTATTAAGGTCTCTGTATGTCTAAGCATCCTATGGTTTGAAGTGATTTTAAAACAATGTAGTTTAAAAAGATCAGATAAAAATAGAATAACATAAATTGTCAGAACCCGGTGTATTGCAACACATCTGCTATAGTCACTAATATTAAATTAATAGCGTAGAACAGACTCCTGGTAAAATCAGTTGATCAGATTGTTACATTAAGACATTTTTAATATCAGCCAGTAACCAACATTACCTAATGACATCGTTTTGTCACTGTTTTTGCTGTAACAGATATAATTACAGCAGCTAAATGAACGCTAACACTGAAAAGAGTCATACTTCCTAAGTACTGATCAGCATAATGGTGACATCAAACTAAACTATAATTTTCAATAAACCATCAACATCTCTGTTAATCTCAATAAGAACTTTTTTACATTTATGACAGAAATAAATCTTGTTTATAATAAGTGAAGATTGTCATGTTTTTGGAGTATTTACGCTAGAGTTTGACACCAAACAGAGGTTGGGTTTTCACTTTCAACCAACATCTGACTTCTGAGCAATGTCAGTCCACATCTAGTGTGATGGGAAGCCGTAATTCACTGACAAGCTGTGCAATATCACGTTCATAATCGCAGATTAATCGCATGCGGTTATGAACGCGATATTGCGTAGCTTGTCAACGATCTACGGCTCTGTATATTAGGTGCGGCTCCGTTTGAAAGCAGCTGATGGACATTTACCGCTAATCACAGAACCATCTTTACTGATGAGACACGCATGACAATCGCATGCGATTAATCGTGCAGCCCTACTGAGAGCCATATATTAGTTTTGTACTATAATAATGCCCAGCATGCATTGCTATTTTTTTGTGTGTGTGTGTCACCATTGTTGAGGTTCATATTCTGATTATTGATGTCTGTGTGTGACTGATTACTGCCATAGAAAAAAGATGAATGTGCATAAAGTGTTCAGTAATTTTTTGTAAACTGATTTCGATGAAACCACATACTCTTTAAACATATTCCATTATAATAAAGTAAACTAATCATGCATCAGGTACCTTGTCAGTTGTTGGACTCTAAACAGCTCCATAATTGACAGTTGTCATCACCAGAAAGCTGCATAACAACCAATATCTGTTAATATCTTCTCTGGGCTTTTGAGCTATAACAAACATGTTTTAGAAACACACAGTTATAACAGCCAGAGAAATAACAAAGACTGAAATCAAGGGTCAAGAGCTCATCTAAAGCAAACACTGATCTCTAACATGGTTACTTCAAATGAAATAATAAATCAACATCTAAACCTTAGTTCATTCTCAATAAGATCTTCTGTAGACGTCTGACAGAAATAAAGTCAGTCTGGTTATTAATAAGTGGAGCTGGTGATGCTGTTTGTGGGGTTGTTTAATCAGATCTTGAGAGATTTCATGTATTTTATTTCAGTTGATTTCATCTAAGTCTGTGTCTGAAGTCAGTTGTAGTAGTTCTTGTGTTTCTCTTTTCTTCAGTGATTCTGTTTGTTAACAGCAGCTGTTCATCACTAATTCTCAATCAGCACTTAGTTAATCACTTAATTACTTAAATGCAAAGTTTTAAAACTTACATGGTTTAAATCAAGGCAATCTATTTACTCAAACGGTTTGAGTTAAGTTATATGTCGAGTTTTACAGTATATAATATATAAAAACGAATATATTTAAAACTTTTTAAAACATTAAATGTATATTGTTTTTATGTCGATGTCCATCAGTGAATCTGCTGTCACGGGAACATCTCAGCTGAAGATAATGAGGAAATTATGTCGCTCCTTTTGCAAAGTTCATTCCTAACGACTACTTAATGGCACGCACATGCCCTACTCACTCCAAAGCAGAGGTGGGAAGTCCAGGGGCCAAAGAGTAAAAGTCCTGCCATATTTTTGTTCCACCCATGAACTCACCAGACGATTTCACCAGAGGAGGAACCAAGTCATTCCTTCCAAGTCACAAACGACTCTTGAGTCAAATCCCAAGTCCTCAAAGAGTTAAAGTTAATGAGTTAATTAAGTGACTAATTAAATGATGATTGTGCATTAGTGATGAACACCTGCTGTTAACAATCAACATCACTGAAGAAAAGAGAAACACAAGAACTACAACTGACTTTAAGCACAGCCTTGGATGAAATCAATAAAATAAAAAAAAAATAAAAAACTTTGCCACCATAATTGTGGTGAGTATTTGCTTCAGTTGATATCTTGAGCCTTTAAGCGGTTTTCACAAATTTGCTTTATACAATTGCATTATTGTTTAGCAGCAAACATTTGTGCAATGCTGATACAACTCTTGATCTAGCAGGTGACTTATACTTTTGATGACTGTATGATCTTGATTAAATTTCTTGATTATATGAGAAGAGTTTGTGGTTTAGTTGTTAGAGAGAACTGTCGTGAATTCACTGCTCTGTCTGTGCACTTTGGATGGGTTAAATACAGAATAGGATTTCTGAGTACGGGTCACCACACTTAACTGTATGTCACTTTCACAAAAAAGAGAGAAATCTCATTATGCAAATGCCCCCATATAATGCTTTATAACACTTCAATATTAAGAAAAAAAAATTGGATTTAGGCATTTAGCCATGAACATGTATCATGTGATCCTCAACAGTGGTGAAAATTATTATTCATACTGCAGTGCATTATGGGAGTAATTCATGTATTGCAACATGAAGCATTTTGTTGATTGTAACCATTGTAGAGATTCATATGCTGGTTCTTGATATCTGTGTGTCTAAAAAGCACTGGAGTTCAAACTTTTATATGTGTTACAAAAAAAAAAAAAAAATCCATATCCTGTAAATATTAGAGCAATGCTTTTTTTTGTGTGTGCATGCTGTAGTTTCGCTGGAATTATTCAAAACCTAGACATGTGATAAGAAAGAAGACAAAAATATTTGAGATATAGTTAAACCAGCTCATCGTAACTATATGTTTTTCATATGTCACAGTTCTGTCTTCTCCACAACAACCCATGTAGAGCTACAGAGAGAGAGCTAGCACAACAAGTCAAGGGTCAAGAGCACAACTAAACCAAGCACTGATCTCCATGATGGTGGCATCTTTTTAACCAATAAAACATCCACACTGTAAAACCCGACAAGTTAACTTAACTCAAACCGTTTGAGTAAACAGATTGCCTTGATTAAACCATGTAAGTTTTAAAACTTTGCATTTAAGTAATTAAGTGATTAACTAAGTGCTGATTGAGAATTAGTGATGAACAGCTGCTGTTAACAAACAGAATCACTGAAGAAAAGAGAAACACAAGAACTACTACAACTGACTTCAGACACAGCCTTAGATGAAATCAACTGAAATAAAATACATGAAATCTCTCAAGATCTGATTAAACAACCCCACAAACAGCATCAGCAGCTCCACTTATTAATAACCAGACTGACTTTATTTCTGTCAGACGTCTACAGAAGATCTTATTGAGCATGAACTAAGGTTTAGATGTTGATTTTTTGTTTCATTTGAAGTAACCATGTTAGAGATCAGTGTTTGCTTTAGTTGGGCTCTTGACCCTTGATTTCTGTCTTAGTCTTTTCTCTGGCTGTTATAACCATGTGTTTCTAAAACACATTTGTTGTAACTCAAAAGCCCAGAAGAAATGCCATCAGGTGTTAACCTGTACCTAGATGTAGGTTGTTATACTTTATATTGGTATAACAACCAATTATATATATTATTATGCAACTGCTAGGAGTCTAATCTCTGATGAAATATGGGTTGTGTAATAAAATTGACTATAGTAAAAGTGATTCTTAGAGCCAGTGGTTCTGTAATAATCAGTTAATAATCATCAATAATCAGAATATGAACCTCAACAATGGTGACCATAAAAGAAAAAAATAAAAAAATGCTGCAGAGCATGCTGGGAGCCATGGATGAGTTTTGTACTACACTAGTACCCAGCATGCATTGCAGCATGTTTTTTTGTCACCATTGTTGAGGTTCATATTCTGATTATTAATGTCCGTGTGTGACGAGCTACTGGCATAGAAGACAAATGTATGTGTACAAAATGTTTATGAAATCATTTTTATATTAACTGATTATCACAGAATCACTGGCTCTTAGTGTCGTTTTTATTAGGTCCACTTGTACTAATTACACATTTGTTTAATCAGAGATTAGACTCTGTATAGATCAATGTTTGTGAATAATAATGAAAAATTATCATCACAGCTATAAAGTACAACAATCTACACATAGGTACAGGTGAACACCTGATGGCATTTCTTCTGGGCTTTTGAGTTACAACAAATGTGTTTTAGAAACACACAGTTATAACAGCCAGAGAAAAGACTAAGACAGAAATCAAGGGTCAAGAGCCCAACTAAAGCAAACACTGATCTCTAACATGGTTACTTCAAATGAAACAATAAATCAACATCTAAACCTTAGTTCATTCTCAATAAGATCTTCTGTAGACGTCTGACAGAAATAAAGTCAGTCTGGTTATTAATAAGTGGAGCTGGTGATGCTGTTTGTGGGTGGTTTAATCAGATCTTGAGAGATTTCATGTATTTTATTTCAGTTGATTTCATCTAAGTCTGTGTCTGAAGTCAGTTGTAGTAGTTCTTGTGTTTCTCTTTTCTTCAGAGATTCTGTTTGTTAACAGCAGCTGTTCATCACTAATTCTCAATCAGCACTCAGTTAATCACTTAATTACTTAAATGCAATGTACATCTTTCAGTGAACTCAACTGAATTAAGTAAAGAGTACTCATAACTGTTAGTTTTTTCATATTAAATGGTTTAAGGCAATCGGTTTCCTCAAATGGTTTGAGTTAACATAACTTGTCAGGTTTGAGTGAGGCTGTGTCTGAAGTCAGCTGTTGTTCCTTTCTCTCTTTTCTTCAGTAATTATGTTTGTTAACAGCAGGTGTTCATCACTAAAGCTCAATTAATCACTTAATCACTTAATTGCAATGTATATCTTCTTTCAGGGAACTCAACTGAATTAAGTTCAGAGTACTCATAACTGTTAGTTTTTTCAACTTAAATGGTTTAAGGCAATCGGTTTCCTCAAACGGTTTGAGTTAACATAACTTAAGGATATCTGTTTACTCAAACCGTTTGAGTTAAGTTTACTTGTCGGGTATTACAGTCAAGGCAATCGGTTTACTCAAACGATTTGAGTTAAGTTAACTTGTCGGGTTTTACAGTGCACATCTGATCCTCTGTAGTTCTCAATAACAGCAGGTGTTCATCACTAATGCACAATCAACTTTAACTCTTTGAGGACTTGGGATTTAACTTGAGAGTCGTTTGTGACTGGGAAGGAATGACTTGGTTCCTCTGGTGAAATCAGCTGCTGGACTTTTACTCTTTGGCCCCTGGACTTCCCACCTCTGTACAAAACTGGTCTCTTAAGGTACAAATCACAAGGGTACAGCACCAGTGACAAGCTATTGTACCCCTAAAGGTACAATTATGTACTTTATTTTCTGAGAGTGTACCCTCAAGGTTACAGCTTTTGTACCCTTGGCATAGGGTACATAAAACATCACCATCTGATCCTCTGCAATTCTCAATAACAGCAGGTGTTAATCATTAATGCACAGTCATCATTTAATTAGTCACTTAATTAACTCATTAACTTTAACTCTTTGAGGACTTGGGATTTGACTCAAGACTCGTTTGTGACTTGGAAGGAATGACTTAGTTCCTCCTCTGATGAAATCGGCTGATGAGTTCATGGGTGGAACAAAAATATGGCAGGACTTTTACTCTTTGGCCCCTGTACTTCCCACTTCTGACTACAACTGAATTTAGCCACAGCCTTCAACTGCAAAAAAAAAAAAAAAAAAAAACCTATGTCACCATAATTGTGGTAAGGGTTGGCTTTAGGTAGTGTCTTGACCCTTTTATTAATTCAAAGCAATTTGATTCAAAACAATTTCAATATTGTTTTTGCAACAAACATGTATGCATTGCTGAATCAAACCTTGTAGTGACAGATGATCTTATGCTTTTTCTGCTTATAACTCATGTTGACTTGGACATCATGAGATAGTCTTCTTTGGATTGTTGACTGACATTCAGCTTTTACCAGAGTTGGGACTTTCAAGTCACAAGCAAGTCTTCAAATCATATCCCAAGTCCTCAAAGGGTTAAAGTTAATGGCATAATTAAGTGACTAATTTAATGATGATTGTGCATTAATGATGAACACCTGCTGTTCTTGAGAATTACAGAGGATCAGATGTTGATTTTTTTATTGGTTAAAGTGATGCAACCATAATGGAGATCAGTGTTTGCTTTAGTGGGGCTCTTGACCCTTGACTGTCATGTTAGATCTCTTTATGTAGCATAAGAGAGAAGAAATTAATCAGTATGTGATATGTGGTCAGATTACAATCAAATTAGGGCTGGGCGATATATCGAACGATATGATCCTGCGCATCTAATCAGTAAAGCTGCTTCCGTGATCACCGCTAAAATCTCCATCACCTGCTTATAATTGGAGTGGCATTTAATAGACAGCAGAGGTGGGACTTTCAAGTCACAAGCAAGTATTCAAGTCATATCCAAGTCCTCAAAGGGTTAAAGTTAATGAGATAATTAAGTGACTAATTAAATGATGATTGTGCATTAGTGATGAACTTCTGCTGTTAACAATCAACATCACTGAAGTAAAGAGAAACACAAGAACTACAACTGAATTTAGCCACAGCCTTCAACTGAAAAAAAAAGTAAAAGAAAAAAAAACACAATGCCACCATAATTGTGGTCAGGGTTTGCTTTAGGTAGCCTCTTGACCCTTTTACTAATTCAAAGCAATTTGATTCAAAACAGCAATTTGATTGCTGAATCAAACCTTGTAGTGACAGATGATCTTATGCTTTTTCTGCTTATAACTCATGTTGACTTGGACATCATGAGATAGTCTTCTTTGGATTGTTGACTGACATTCAGCTTTTACCAGAGTTGGGACTTTCAAGTCACAAGCAAGTCTTCAAGTCATATCCCAAGTCCTCAAAGGGTTAAAGTTAATGAGATAATTAAGTGACTAATTAAATGATGATTGTGCATTAATGATGAACACCTGCTGTTCTTGAGAATTACAGAGGATCAGATGTTGATGTTTTATTGGTTAAAGTGATGCAACCATAATGGAGATCAGCGTGTGCTTTAGTTGGGCTCTTGACCCTTGACTGTCATGTTAGATCTCTTTATGTAGCATTGCATGAGGTGCTGTAAAGCAGAGAGAAGAAATTAATCTGTATGTGATAGGTGGTCAGATTACAATCAAATTAACATTAGCTCTATTTAAGTTTAGCATAATCAACCCAGTAAAACTACACTATGGAAAAAAAAATTAAAGTGAATTTTAGATCTACTAAGTGCATACAAAATTTGAAAAACTATACTCTGTAGACACACACAGACATCAAGAACCAGCATATGACTCTCAACAGTGGTGACAATCAACAAAATGTTGCATGCTGGGTAAAACCTTAGTAAAAACTCCCGTCATGCACTGCAGTATGAAAAATTGTCACCACTGTTGAGGATCGTGTGATAAGTGTGTTTGTCTAAAAACCTGAACGGATTGTCTCCTTTTGTGTCTTTCAACATTTAGATAATTTTTTTTTACTTCAGTTCAGTAATAACTGAGTGTCAGTCTACTATCCAAAAATAAACACAATTTCATGATGTTCAGTCATCATGAGTTATAAGCAGAAAAAGCATAAGATCATCTGTTATTGCAAGGTTCGACTCAACAATGCATACATGTTTGTTGCGAAAACAATATTGCAATTGTTTTGAATCAAATTGGTTTGAATTAGTAAAAGGGTCAAGACTACTTAAAGCAAACCCTGACCACAATTAGATATTTCTCTGTAAAAGTACATGTGCTGTTATAAAACAGTGCGATCAGTGCTGTGCAGAAAACCGTTACTAGCTTGTTTTACATGATGAAGTAATTATTAGGCATCAGCCTGTTTATTTCCAAAACAATTTTATGTATTTATTATTAACAAATGTTCAGTTTTTAAATAACCTACCTTGTGGAACCGTTGGTTTAATCACTATAATGACTACATTTCCTAATGTATGTAATAAATATACATTTTTCGAAATCTTTTCCTAATAAGACGCACAGACATCATGACCCAGCATATGAATCTCAACAATGGTGACAATCAACAAAACGCTTCAAGCTGAAGTGCATGCTGGGTAACACCATAGTAAAAACTCTGATTATGCACTGTAGCATGAATAATTATTGTAACCACTGTTGAGGATCATATGATAAGTGTTCATGTCTAAAATCCCAAGCCTGTACAATTTTTTCCCCCAATATTTAAGCATTACAATAATATTTGTTTAATAGGACTTTTTTTGTATTTCAGTAATTGCTGAACATAATTTAACAAACCAAAGAGAGACACCTTCATGAAGTTAATTAAAATGTTTTAGATGAAAAAAGGGCAATTAAATTTTCTACTTCAAGCTTTTAATTCAGCAATGTGTTAACGTTTACTACATAACACAACCGCAAGTGTTTAAAAGCAAATTATTTTGAATTATTAAAAGGGCCAAGAGCCCAACTAAAGCAAACACTGATCTCCATGATGGTGGACTCACCACAATTATGGTGACAAAGTTTTTTTTTTTTTTTCAGTTGATTTCATCCAAGACTGTGCTTAAAGTCAATTGTAGTTCTTGTGTTTCTCTTTTCTTCAGTGATGTTGATTGTTAACAGCAGGTGTTCATCACTAATGCAGAATTATCATTTAATTAGTCACTTAATTATCTCATTGACTTTAACTCTTTGAGGACTTGGGATTTAACTTGAGACTTGTTTGTGACTTGAAAGGAATGACTTGTTTCCTCCTCTGGTGAAATCAGCTGCTGGGTTCATGGGTGGAGCAAAAATATGGCAGGACTTTTACTTTCTGACCCCTGGACTCTCCACCTCTGGTCAGCATGAGTTATAAGCAGAAAAAGCATAAGATCATCTGTTACTGCAAGGTTCGACTCAACAATGCATACATGTTTGTTGCGAAAACAATATTGCAATCGTTTTGAATCAAATTGGTTTGAATTAGTAAAAGGGTCAAGACACTACTTAAAGCAAACCTTGACCACAATTATGGTGGCATAGTGTTTTTTTTCTTTTACTTTTTTTTTCAGTTGAAGGCTGTGGCTAAATTCAGTTGTAGTTCTTGTGTTTCTCTTTACTTCAGTGATGTTGATTGTTAACAGCAGAAGTTCATCACTAATGCACAATCATTTAATTAGTCACTTAATTATCTCATTAACTTTAACCCTTTGAGGACTTGGATATGACTTGAAGACTTGCTTGTGACTTGAAAGTCCCACCTCTGATAGACAGAGCTGTAGATCGCTGACAAGCCACGCCATATCGCGTTCATATCGAAGGCGATTCATCTGCGATAATGAACGCGATATGGCGTGGCTCGTCAGCGATCTACGGCTCTGTCTATGAAATGCCACTCCAATTATAAGCAGGTGATGGAGATTTTAGCGGTGATCACAGAAGCAGCTTTACTGATTAGATGCGCATGATCATTTCGTTCGATATATCGCCCAGCCCTAATCTTAATGAACATCATACAACACATGGACATTAATATTACCCTTAATAACACTTTAGGAAAATGTGTTAAATGATCTGGAGAGTGGAAGCCCACATAGCAACATTGTGTCAGCCCAGATCCGGCCCACATTTGAGCCCACAAGCTTCTTGTGTTTCTGCTTATCTCTTTTTCTGTTCTCTTCTTTCCTTCAGTGATTCTACTTGTTAACAGGCTTATTAAGGCTGAAATTACTTCATATTTAATATATACACAGATTTTGTTGCTCAGATAAGGTCCAGTTCTGGTTAATTTCTTTACTCTTGGCTGACATGTGGCATTGCTATGGCCTCCTTGTGGCTCAAATCTGGCAAACAGGAGCGGTCCGCCCAAGTGCCATCATTCCACGCTGTTGTGGGCCAGATCATCTTTCCACGGGTGCCAGATGTGGGCCGGATCTGGGCCGACACAATGTTGCTATGTGGGACAGTACAGACCAAAAGTTTGGAAGCATTACTATTTTTAATGTTTTTGAAAGAAATTTCTTCTGCTCATCAAGCCTGCATTTATTTGATCAAAAAAACAGAAAAAATGTAATTATGTGATATTACAATTTAAAAATTTTTTTTTTACAATTTATTATACTTAAAATTATCTTTTATTTCTGTGATGCAAAGCTGAATTTTTAGGATCATTATCACATGATCCTTTAGAAATCATTCTAATATGATGATTCATTATTAAAGTTGGAAACAGTTCTGATGCTTAATATTTTTTCAGAACATGTGATACTTTTTTGTTCTGCTGATTGTGGCTGCTGCTGGTATGATTTACTATTGCAAGCGTCAACAAGCAAGACAATGTAGTGAGTATCACATACAGATGTTTTAATAAGATGCTAAATTGTGATTTATTGTGTGAAAATAATCTTAACAGATGTGAAAATGTGTGTTTTTATTGTAGCTAACCAAAGTAATGTGTGTGTGTGTGGGGGTGGGGGGGGGGTCATGTCTATTAGTTTTTTGTTTTTTAAATATGTCTATACCATTTTCTTTTTTGATTTAAGTTTTAGTTACTTTAGTTCATCCAGATAAAGTAAACAATAATGAGAATGTTGCCCTATGAGCTACTACCTGAAATATAATTTTTTTTCTATTTCATTTTAATAACTTTTATTTTATTTTTGCTAATGTTTTTTATTATTATTATTATTATTATTATTATTATGGTTTTAGTTTAGTTAGCTGTAATAACCCTAGTCATTAACAGAATCATCCTATGTTTAAGGCCTTTTTGTTAATAGTTTATAAAAAGATTTTATCCATGTCTTCAATCTTGTTCATTTCATTTGAACATTTGAATCATTTTTTATTTTATTTTTTTTATACAGGAGAACAGTGCACACATCATTTAATCGTGCTGACAGTGGATCGGAGCCTGAGTTAATGAGCCGTCCTGTAATAGAAATATGAATACCAGTGCGACACCAGGTTGATGTTAAGATGACAAGTTCAGAGGTTAAAGTTTGTGACTCTGTCACACAGGACGCATGTCCCTGCTCAATATATTATAATGATTTTATGTATATTTGTGTATATTTATGTATATTTGTTTTAATATGTTGTCTTCAGCCATTTTATTATTCTTAACCAGTTTAATTTGTGTATGTCTTTAAATGAGTCCGGGTCATGTGACTGTTCACATGACAGAAAATAGGAAATGGAGAGCATGAAGAGGAAGCATGTGAAACAAGCATTGGACATTGCTCTCCTTACGACTAAGTGGTGATCACCTCCAAACTGGAATAATGGAGTTATCTTTTTGGACTTACCTTTCCAGCACTTTTGATTAACACCACAGTGGTCTTTTGTGTTTACACCGGTGGACACTTTTGGGACAATCAGATTTCTTAAGGACTGTTTTAATAGAATGGAACTGAAAGACGCTTTTAACATCTGAGTTATTCTAGATTTATTGTTGTGTTTTAAATCTCTTTAAAAATAATATTGATTTTAAAAATTTATTTGATTTCCATTAATACAAGTGGTTTTTACTGTACTAACCCTGGTGTTATCAGTCAGTAATATTTTAAATGTTCATTTAAATATTGAAATGTTTATTAAAAAATGTTGTTAATATTTTGATTGTGATTTTTTTTTTTTTTTTTTTTTTGTCTGAACATAAAAAAAACATCAAGAGAAAGTACAGGTATCTGCCTGTAAACAGAACATTTTATTGTAGATTCATGCATTATTTTTTAAAACACTTTAATGTGGTTAAGTTTCATAAGTATTTTGATAGGGCTGGGCGATATATCTAACGATATGATCATGCGCATCTAATCAGTAAAGCTGCTTCCGTGATCACCGCTAAAGTCGCCATCACCTACTTATAATTGGAGTGGCATTTAATAGACAGCAGAGGTGGGACTTTCAAGTCACAAGCAAGTCTTCAAGTCATATCCCAAGTCCTCAAAGGGTTAAAGTTAATGAGATAATTAAGTGACTAATTAAATGATGATTGTGCATTAGTGATGAACATCTGCTGTTAACAATCAACATCACTGAAGTAAAGAGAAACACAAGAACTACAACTGAATTTAGCCACAGCCTTCAACTGAAAAAAAGTAAAAAAAAAAACACTATGCCACCATAATTGTGGTCAAGGTTTGCTTTAAGTAGTGTCTTGACCCTTTTACTAATTCAAACCAATTTGATTCAAAACAATTGCAATATTGTTTTCGCAACAAACATATATGAATTGCTGAGTCGAACCTTGCAGTAACAGATGATCTTATGCTTTTTCTGCTTATAACTCATGATGACTGAACATCATGAAATTGTGTTTATCTTTGGATAGTAGACTGACACTCAGCTATTACTGAACTGAAGTAAAAATAATCACAATGCTTCAATGTTGAAAAACACAAAAGGAGCCAATCAGTTTAGGTTTTTAGACAAACACACTTATCACACGATCCTCAACAGTGGTGACAATTTTTCATACTGCAGTGCATGACGGGAGTTTTTACCCAGCATGCAACATTTATTGATTGTCACCACTGTTGAGAGTCATATGCTGGATCTTGATGTCTGTGTGTGTCTACAGAGTATAATTTTTAAAATTTTGTATGCACTTAGTAGATTTAAAATTCACTTTAATTTTTTTTCCATAGTGTAGTTTTACTGGTTTGATTATGCTAAACTTCAATAGAGCTAATGTCAATTTGATTGTAATCTGACCACCTATCACATACAGATTAATTTCTTCTCTCTGCTTTACAGCACCTCATGCAATGCTACATAAAGAGATCTAACATGACAGTCAAGGGTCAAGAGCCCAACTAAAGCACACGCTGATCTCCATTATGGTTGCATCACTTTAACCAATAAAACATCAACATCTGATCCTCTGTAATTCTCAAGAACAGCAGGTGTTCATCATTAATGCACACACATCATTTAATTAGTCACTTAATTATGTCATTAACTTTAACCCTTTGAGGACTTGGGATATGACTTGAAGACTTGCTTGTGACTTGAAAGTCCCAACTCTGGTAAAAGCTGAATGTCATTCAACAATCCAAAGAAGACTATCTCATGATGTCCAAGTCAACATGAGTTATAAGCAGAAAAAGCATAAGATCATCTGTCACTACAAGGTTTGATTCAGCAATGCATACATGTTTGTTGCAAAAACAATATTGCAATTGTTTTGAATCAAATTGGTTTGAATTAGTAAAAGGGTCAAGAGACTACCTAAAGCAAACCCTGACCACAATTATGGTGACATAGTGTTTTTTTTTTTTTTTTTCAGTTGAAGGCTGTGGCTAAATTCAGCTGTAGTTCTTGTGTTTCTCTTTACTTCAGTGATGTTGATTGTTAACAGCAGAAGTTCATCACTAATGCACAATCATCATTTAATTAGTCACTTAATTATCTCATTAACGTTAACCCTTTAAGGATTTGGATATGACTTGAGAAGGGTATTCCTGCACAACCGGAGGCTGCAGTTTCAGGACCGCAGTTCTTGGACCGCAGCTTTAGGACCCTAGTATTTTTGTGACAGCGTCACCTACTGTACTGGATCAACACTAATAAAAGATGGACGACGTGGACAGCAGTCAGACGGTGAGTACCGATATTTAATTAAGTTTTATTTTATAACGTTTAAACGGTGCAAAGTTTACATAGTGAGAACTGCTACCTATGAATTAATAATTAATTCCCACCAAATTAAGAATTTGTGACCTAGTTTTATAAATTACTACGACGTTAATTCGTGGCTATGATTTCATAAATCCTTGTTGTGTTTTAATGACGAAGTATTATAAGTGAATCTAGCCTGCACATTAATTAAACTTATCAGATGACAAGAGCCTGGTTGATGTAAGGTTTGTAAGATTTACCTGCAGCTTAATGTATTAATGTGAATACTGGGTTAATAATCGTTGTTTTACCATATTTATGTATAAAATATCTTTCATAATTAAACTGCACTGACTGCCTAGTTGCAGTATGTGTTAGCCTGTTGTTTTGGCATTGTTTTGCAATGATAAATGAGGCATTTGGCAATTTTAATAGCTTGCTACAATTTGGCCTAATCTGCAGGTCTACTCCACGTACAGTTATACATTGCTATCATGTGTTAGTTTCTGTCATGTTCTGCATGGCCAATATGAAGGGATTTTATGGATTTGGTTAGGCTCATTGTAGGAGAGATGATTAAAAAAGGCACTAGGGATATATTCATGATCTCAAAATATTCTAACAAGTACACCTCTCTCTTTTTCAAGATAGATATAACAATCCAAAAAGGGAGATCCCTGCCCGAATTGAAGAGATGCACCACATGCTGCAAGGACTTTCACTTTTCATATATATATATATTCCAGTTGAATATGTTAAACAAATGTTTCTTATTTATCTCTCTGTCTCTCGCTCTCTCTTTCTCTAGAGTTGAAGCCCACAGCCATTCTATCCATGCAGCAACTGATGGAAAAGGATCACTTAGCGTTCACTTTGTTCACTTTGGTGCTGTTGTGATGTTGTCGCAAAAATGACATATATATATATATATATATTAGGGGTGTAACGATACGCGTATTCGTATTGAACCGTTCGGTACGACGCTTTCGGTTCGGTACGCGGTACGCATTACGTATACCGAACGGTTCGTTGGAGTAATTAATTATATTTGAAAAAAAAAAAAAAAGAGAGAGAGAGAGAGAGAAATATAATAATATGCGTTCAACAAGGTAGCCCAATAACCCAAACAACGTAACAGGCAATGCCCCTGACACTCCCGAAGAAGAAAAAAACACCATCTTATATGTTTATGTTAGGCTACTCAGCAGGCGCTCGCTCACTCAGTACGCGCTGAAGGCTCGTTGCAAAATAGCCAATGCGTTTAACAGACTAGAAATGAGAAGATCCTCCAATAACCAACAGGTCTGGTGTTTGGGTGCACTTTGGATTCCCTGTAAGCTATAATGGTGATGGCAAGAGAGTGGTGGATAAAAAAACAACGGTATGTCGCATCTGCAACATGACAGGGTACACCAGCGGGAATACAAAAAAAAAAAAAAAAACACCAGCGGGAATATCTGGGATATATGCGTCAGTACTATCTGGGAAAAGACGAAAAAAAGGAGAAACATGCACGCAGCAAACTATCCCTGCAGCATTTAGACACTATTACAGGGAATCCAACCCAAACACCAGACCTGTTGGTTATTTTAGGATCTTATATTTCTGGTCTGTTAAATGCATTCGACATTTTGCAACGAGCCTTCAGCGCGTGCTGAGTGAGCGAGCGCCTTAGGGGCCGTTCACATATCGCTCCTAAAAACGCGTGGAAAACGCTAAGCGCGTCTTTCTCCTCCTTTCCAAAGCGCTCGGGCAGAAGCGCTCATGAGGCGTCTGTCTTTGCTAAGCAACGATGACGTGCTCTCTCCATGAGACGCGGAAATTTCAGCGAAGGATAAATGGATTTGCAGCTCTAAAAATCGCTTGCAGTAGCTCTGCTACTAAATTTATTTCAAAATTGCAATCCATATACAACTATGATCAGCTGTTCCTTCATCTTGGCTGAGCTCTCAACGTTGTTACGGGAAAGGATGAAGCTGATTGGTTGGTTCTTGTCACATGACCCGCGGTGCGCTTGCGGCATTCTGAAAAGTTGAGATGTTTTTGCATTTTGCTGTATCTAAAACGTATCGAACCGAACCGAACCGAACCGTGACATCAGTGTATCGTATCGAACCGAACCGTGAATTTTGTGAACCGTTACACCCCTAATATATATATATATATATATATATATATATATATATATATATACATATACAGTACAGACCAAAAGTTTTGTTCTCATTCAAAGAGTTTTCTTTATTTTCATGACTATGAAAATTGTAGATTCACACTGAAGGCATCAAAACTATGAATTAACACATGTGGAATTATATATGGAATTATATACATAACAAAAAAGTGTGAAACAACTGAAGATATGTCATATTGTAGGTTCTTCAAAGTAGCCACCTTTTGCTTTGATTACTGCTTTGCACACTCTTGGCATTCTCTTGATGAGCTTCAAGAGGTAGCCACCTGAAATGGTCTTCCAACAGTCTTGAAGGAGTTCCCCGAGTGATGCTTAGCACTTGTTGGCCCTTTTGCCTTCTGTCTGCGGTCCAGCTCACCCCTAAACCATCTCGATTGGGTTCAGGTCCGGTGACTGTGGAGGCCAGGTCATCTGGCACAGCACCCCAACACTCTCCTTCTTGGTCAAATAGCCCTTGATGCCTTCATAGTCATGAAAATAAAGAAAACTCTTTGAATGAGAAGGTGTGTCCAAACTTTTGGTCTGTACTGTGTGTGTATATATATGTATATAAATAAACATTCTTGAATCATTCTTGTGTCTTGTCTTGCCTCTCAACAACTTTTAAAATATTGGCAGTAATTTAGTGACTCCATACGCTGATTCCAACTTTAACTTACCTGATAATGAGCTAATTCACCTTAAGTAGGTTAATCAATATACTGTATAATTCAAGAGACTAAGACTTTTAAGGTTAATTGTTGTAAATTGTTTTACAAAATTGATATTTCATTTATATTTTGTGTAAATTCATGTTTAAATTTAAAATTGTGACTCAAAGCACACTTAGTAATTAACCTCTGCTGCATTTTGAATCAAAAATCACATTTAAAAAAAAAATGCTACTGAGATTAATATATTGATGCTATATACAAAGTAACGTGACTGCAAACTTAACCAACAGGGTACTAGAACTGCGGTCCTGAAACTGCAGCCATCGCTATATCGTCCATTATGGTAGGTGGCGCTGTCAGGAAAAACTAGGGTCCTAGAACTGCGGCCCAGATCTGCGGTCCTGAATCTGCAGCCTCCGGTTGTGCAGGAACATACTATTGTATGACTTGAAGACTTGCTTGTGACTTGAAAGTCCCACCTCTGCTGTCTATTAAATGCCACTCCAATTATAAGCAGGTGATGGAGATTTTAGCGGTGATCACGGAAGCAGCTTTACTGATTAGATGCGCATGATCATATCGTTAGATATATCACCCAGCCCTAGTTTAAATCAAGGCAATCTATTTACTCAAACGTTTTGAGTAAAGTTTACTTATCGGGTTTTACAGTGCTATTTCTTTTGTCTGTTTTCTTAATTGCAGAATATTTATCACGTGCATCCAGTCCTTCATGCTGTCTTTGCTGTAAACTGGTTTAAAGGGACAGAATTGAGAGACTTATTTACCCTCATTTGATAAAACTGTTTTGAAAAAAAATATTTTACATTTAGAAATTTCTAGAATATCTGTTTCGGGTTTTTTGTTAGTGTAAAAACTTTTCCAAAATAAAAAAGTAAGCAGAGGTGGAGAGTCCAGGGTTCAGAAAGTAAAAGTCCTGCCATATTTTTGCTCCACCCATGAACCCAGCAGCTGATTTCACCAGAGGAGGAATCAAGTCATTCCTTTCAAGTAGGGCTGCACGATTAATCGCATGCGATTGTCATGCGTGTCTCATCAGTAAAGATGGTTCTGTGATTAGTGGTAAATGTCCATCAGCTGCTTTCAAATGGAGCCGCACCTAATATACAGAGCCGTAGATCGTTGACAAGCTACGCAATATCGCGTTCATAACCGCATGCGATTAATCTGCGATTATGAACGTGATATTGCACAGCTTGTCAGTGAATTACGGCTTCCCATCACACTAGATGTGGACTGACATTGCTCAGAAGTCAGATGTTGGTTGAAAGTGAAAACCCAACCTCTGTTTGGTGTCAAACTCTAGCGTAAATACTCCAAAAACATTACAATCTTCACTTATTATAAACAAGATTTATTTCTGTCATAAATGTAAAAAAGTTCTTATTGAGATTAACAGAGATGTTGATGGTTTATTGAAAATTATAGTTTAGTTTGATGTCACCATTATGCTGATCAGTACTTAGGAAGTATGACTCTTTTCAGTGTTAGCGTTCATTTAGCTGCTGTAATTAAATCTGTTACAGCAAAAACATTGAGAAAAAGATGTCATTCGATAATGTTGGTTACTGGCTGATATTAAAAATGTCTTAATGTAACAATCTGATCAACTGATTTTACCAGGAGTCTGTTCTACGCTATTAATTTAATATTAGTGACTATAGCAGATGTGTTGCAATACACAGGGTCCTGACAATTTATGTTATTTTATTTTATCTGATATTTTTAAACTATATTGTTTTAGAATCACTTCGAACCATAGGATACTTAGACATACAGAGACCTTAAGAATTAGTGTAAGAATCTCAACAATGGTGACATGCTTCATGCCGCAATGCATTCTGGGTGCTATGGATGAGTTTTGCATGATGTACCCAGAATACATTGCAGCATAAAGCATGTCACCATTGCTGAGATTCATACACTGAATCTTGATGTTTGTGTGACAATTTTTTTTTAAAATTTTTGAAATTATCTGCTTTAAATTCAATTGGGTGTCAGGTTGTTGACCATTGAGTCACTTTAATAAATAATACTTAACTAACACCACACAGTAGCTTGGGTGAAAACAAGTAATCAGACACATCAATCATCAGCAAGCAAACAGCACCATTGAACCACATATTCGTTTGCTGTTTTAGCCACAATAAAGATGACAGCAGCTAAAAAACAACACCGTCAAGTCAAGTGTCAAATTGCACAACTAAAGCCAACACTTACCAGCATTATGGTGACATCAAACCAAGCTATTACTTTTAAACAGACATCAACATCCACATCTAAACATCCACTTAAATCTTAATTAGAATGTTATGGAATAATGTTCTAATAATGTTATTGATAAACATTTGTAGAATGTTTTTAGAGAACGTTATCCTATCTTTTGAGAGAACGTTCTGGGAACAAAAATAAAACTACCCGCTAAAAACATTGTTAGAACAATCCATGGGAATGTTCTTAGAACATTTTAGAACAAAGAAAATTCTAGCTGGGAAGTGCCGCTCCATTTGAAACCAGGTGGTGGACATTTACTGCTAATCACAGAACCGGCTTTACTGACAAAGACACGCATGACAATCGCATGCGATTAATCGTGCAGCCCTACTTTCAAGTCACAAACAAGTCTCAAGTTAAATCCCAAGTCCTCAAAGAGTTAAAGTCAATGAGATAATTAAGTGACTAATTAAATGATAATTCTGCATTAGTGATGAACACCTGCTGTTAACAATCAACATCACTGAAGAAAAGAGAAACACAAGAACTACAATTGACTTTAAGCACAGCCTTGGATGAAATCAACTGGAAGAAAAAAAAAAAAAAAACTTTGTCACCATAATTGTGGTGAGTCCACCATCATGGAGATCAGTGTTTGCTTTAGTTGGGCTCTTGACCCTTTTAATAATTCTAAGTAATTTGCTTTTAAACACTTGCGGTTGTGTTATGTAGTAAACGTTAACACATTGCTGAATTAAAAGCTTGAAGTAGAAAATTTAATTGCCCTTTTTTCATCTAAAACATTTTAATTAACTTCATGAAGGTGACTCTCTTTGGTTTGTTAAATTATGTTCAGCAATTACTGAACTACAAAAAAAGTCCTATTAAACAAATATTATTGTAATGCTTAAATATTGGGGGAAAAAAACGTACAGGCTCGGGATTTTAGACATGAGCACTTATCATATGATCCTCAACAGTGGTTACAATAATTATTCATGCTACAGTGCATAATCAGAGTTTTTACTATGGTGTTACCCAGCATGCACTTCAGCTTGAAGCGTTTTGTTGATTGTCACCATTGTTGAGATTCATATGCTGGGTCATGATGTCTGTGCGTCTTATTAGGAAAAGATTTCGAAAAATGTATATTTATTACATACATTAGGAAATGTATTCATTATAGTGATTAAACCAACGGTTCCACAAGGTAGGTTATTTAAAAACTGAACATTTGTTAATAATAAATACATAAAATTGTTTTGGAAATAAACAGGCTGATGCCTAATAATTACTTCATCATGTAAAACCAGCTAGTAACAGTTTTCTGCACAGCACTCATCGCACTGTTTTATAACAGCACATGTACTTTTACAGAGAAATATCTAACATAAGAAATCAAAGGTCAAGAGCCCAACTGAAGCAAACACTGATCTCCATGATGGTGGCATAATTTTAACCAATAAAACATCAGCATCTGATCCTCTGTAACGCACAATAACAGCAGGCGTTCATCACCAATGCACAATCATCATTTAATTAGTCTCTTAATTATCTCATTGACTTTAACTCTTTGAGGACTTGGGATTTGAGTTGAGACTAATTTGTGACTTGGAAGGAATGACTTGATTCCTCTGGTGAAATCAGCTGCTGAGTTCATGGGTGGAGCAAAAATGTGGCAGGACTTTTACTTTCTGACCCCTGGACTCTCCACCTCTGAAAGTAAGTAAGTGAAATTTTCACTTATTTTTCACAAGATCTTGAAGTGTTCCTGTAGCTCAGTGGTAGAACATTGCATTAGCAAGTGCAAGGTTGAGGGTTCGATTCCCTGGGAACACATGAGAGGTGAAAATTGTTAGCCTGAATGCACTGTAAGTTGCCTTGGATAAAAGTGTCTGCTAAATGCATTAATTTAATATTATTTAATTAAATTTTACTCAATAAAATGTACTTATTATTATTTTTATTTTTTTTACTTAACTTAGTTAAGTAAGATTTAGTTAGATTTACTTAATTTCCAAATGTGTTAAATTTACTTGAAAAATGCTTGTGCAAAAACTTGCCAAATAAAAATTAAGTAAATTTACTTATTACTTTTTTCAGTGTACATCAACAGAACTGTAGTGGAGCGTGTGTCGAGTTTCAAGTTCCTTGGCATCCACATCTCAGGTGACCTCACATGGTCCCATAACACCTACACCCTGGTCAAAAAGGCACAGCAGCGACTTTACTTCTTAGGGAGCCATAAGAAAGTTCACCTGAGTCCCAGGATCCTTGTGGAATTCTACCGCTGTTCGGTTGAGAGCATACTAACAAACTGCATTTCATTATGGTACAGTAATTGCTCCACATCTGACCGCAAAGCACTCCACCTGGTAGTGAAAACTGCTCAACGGATCACCAGAACCCAGTTAACATCTATTGAGAACATTTATCATGAGCGCTGTCTGGGCAGGGCAAGAAACATCATCAAGGATGCCTCCCACCCTAACCATGGATTTTTCACCCTCCTTCCATCCGGCAGGCGTTACAGGAGCCTACGCTCTCGTACTAGTAGGCTCAGGAAGAGCAAGAAGGGTATTCCTGCACACCCGGAGGCTGCAGTTTCAGGACCTCAATTCTAGGACCGCAGCTTTAGGACCCTAGTTTTTTTGTGACAGCGCCACCTACCGTACTGGATCAACACTAATTAAAGATGGAAGACGTGGACATCAATCACACAATGAGTACCGATTTTTAATTAAGTTTTATTTTATAACGTTTAAACGGTGCAAAGTTTACATAGTGAGAACTGCTACCTATGAATTAATAATTAATTCCCACCAAATTAAGAATTTGTGAGCTAGTTTTATGAATTACTACGACGTTAATTCGTGGCCATGATTTCATAAATCCTTGTAGAGTTTTAATGACGAAGTATTATAAGTGAATCTAGCCTGCACTTTAATTAAACTTATCAGACGACAAGAGCATGGTTAATGTGAGGTTTGTAAGATTTACCTGCAGCTTAATGTATTAGTGTGAATACTGGCTTAATAGTCGTTGTTTTACCATATTTATGTATAAAATATCTTTCATAATTAAACTGCACTGACTGCCTAGTTGCAGTATGTGTTAGCCTGTTGTTTTGGCATTGTTTTGCAATGATGAATGAGGCGTTTGGCAATTTTAATAGCTTGTTACAATTTGGCCTAATCTGCAAGTCTACTCCACATCCAGTCCATTGATATCATGTGTTAGTTTCTGTCATGTTCTGCATGGCCAATATGAAGTGATTTTATGGATTTGGTTAGGCTCATTGTAGGACAGATGATTAAAAAAAGCACTAGGGATATTTTCATGATCTCAAAATATTCTAACAAGTACACTCTCTCTTTTTCAAGATAAATATTGCAATCCAAAAAGGGAGATCCCTGCCCGAATTGAAGAGATGCACCATATGCTGCAAGGACTTTTCATATATATATATATATATATATGGACCGCAGACAGAAGGCAAAAGGGCCAACAAGTGCTAAGCATCTCTCGGGGAACTCCTTCAAGACTGTTGGAAGACCATTTCAGGTGACTACCTCTTGAAGCTCATCAAGAGAATGCCAAGAGTGTGCAAAGCAGTAATCAAAGCTAAAGGTGGCTACTTTGAAGAACCTACAATATGACATATTTTCAGTTGTTTCACACATTTTTTGTTATGTATATAATTCCATATATAATTCCACATGTGTTAATTCATAGTTTTGATGCCTTCAGTGTGAATCTACAATTTTCGTAGTCATGAAAATAAAGAAATCTCTTTGAATGAGAAGGCGTCCAAACTTTTGGTCTGTACTATATATATATATATATATATATATATATATATATTAAATAAACATTCTTGAAACATTCTTGTGTCTTGTCTTGCCTATCAACAACTTTTAAAATATCGGCTGTAATTTAGTGACTCCATACGCAGATTCCAACTTTAACTTACCTGATAATGAGCTAATTCACCTTAAGGAGGTTAATCAATATTCTATATAATTCAAGAGATTAAGACTTTTAAGGTTCTTCATTTTTGAATTTTACAAAATTGATATTTAATTTATATTTTTTGTAAATTCATGTTTAAATTTAAAATTGTGACTCAAAGCACACTTAGTAATTAACCTCTGCTGCATTTTGAATCAATATTTAAAAACAAATACTACTGAGATTAATATATTGATGCCATATACAAAGTAACGTGACTGCAAACTAAACCAACAGGGTACTAGAACTGCGGTCCTGAAACTGCAGCCATCGCTATATCATCCAGTATGATAGGTGCCGCTGTCACGAAAAACTAGGGCCCTATAACTGCGGTCCTAGATCTGTGGTCCTGAATCTGCAGCCTCCGGTTGTGCAGGAACATACTATTGGGAAGAGCTTCTTCCCGGAGGCTGTGACACTTCTGAACTCCACACCACCAATCTAACCTGCACCTGATCTTTTACTGCACTGGTCACAGTACTTACACACATATATTTTGCACAGACTGCACTCTATTCTACTTATTACTGTAAATTGTCTAAAGTTGTTACTGTACAAAGCACAGTAAACTATTTCTATAAAAATATAATTGCACTACAGTTATTTTGCATATAATACATTGTTTAACAATACTTTTGCACACTCATCCAACTGTATTTATTACCACTGATCTCACATTGCTCTGTTCATAAAAAAAAGTGAAAGTGACGTGACATTCAGCCAAGTATGGTGACCCATACTCAGAATTTGTGCTCTGCATTTAACCCATCCAAAGTGCACACACACACACAGAGCAGTGAACACACACACACACACTGTGAACACACACCCGGAGCAGTGGGCAGCCATTTATGCTGCGGCACCCAGGGAGCTGTTGGGGGTTCGATGCCTTGCTCAAGGACACCTAAGTCATGGTATTGCAGGTGGAGAGAGCACTGTACACGCACTCCCCCCACCCACAATTCCTGCCGGCCCAAGACTCGAACTCACAAACTTTCGATTGGGAGAGCGACTCTCTAACCATTAGGCCACGACATCCCCCATAATTTACATACAATCCCTAAATTTGCATTCCAATTTATATTCTGTATATACTCTGCTGAATAATGTATATAGCAACTCCACTGTACATTCTGTAAATCATAGCTTCACTTACTCTGCACTTTCATGTATGTAAACACTGTATTCTTGAACTTCTGGTTAGATGCTAACTGCATTTCATTAGCTCTGTACTTACACTCTGCATAATGACAATAAAGTTGAATCTAATCCAATCTAAACTATACAATTATATTACACAAGATTCATGTTTTAAAATGCTTATTGTATTGTAACTGTACCTTAATGCATCATTATAACAAAGTATGATGTTTCATTCTGTTTTTTGTGGCTGCAGCTGCTGGTGTGATTTACTGTCACAAGCACCGACAAGCAGGACAAAATAGTGAGTATTGTGTAACAACATGGAAATATGTGATTGGTTGTTTGCAAATTATATTTAAAAGATTTGGAAAGAATATTGAAATTAACGAAAGTAATGTGTTTAATTGAGTTTATTTTTTAAACAGGACCCAGGACACAGTGCAGTGATCTGGTGAGATACTGTGCACTGAATTACAACACATTGTCAATGCTCTGGTGTGGTCCAGTGGTAATTCATTCATTCATTTTATATCACTGAGGGGCTATGCAGTGTTATTTTAGCATAATTGAGCTTTTTTACTTCTTTATTAATCGTCTAAATTTGGCTATATTTTCAATTTTGTTTTATTAGAACCAACATTTCTATATACTTATCTTTTTATATTTTTGAATAATTGACTGTACATTTAATTTAGTAGTAGTAGTTTAGTAACCTAAAGGAAAATGAGAAATACTTCCTTGGCAATATAGTTTTTAGAATAACCCTGGTGTTAAGAGTCAGTGATCTTTTATTATGTTAATATACTATCAGTGTGGGGGAGTAACTAGTTACATGTAATGGAATTACATAATTTAATTTCAAAATAATTGTAACAGTAATCTGTTACAGTTACTGAAAAAAAAGAATTGTTAAAATGTGTAATTAAATTACAATTACTTATGAAAATGTTAGTAATAACAAAAAGTTTTAAATCAGAATATTTTCACGCACAAACAAAGATTTAATTGATTTCTTTCCCAAATTGCATTGAATGCTCTAAAATGGTTTGATTGCAAAAACAATATCATAGCCATTAAACTATATCTTATGATTTTAAAGCAGTAGTTAACCTCAGACAGATCTCAAAGTAAAACGATGTTAAAGTCTGATTCAGCTCAGATTATTTATTTATTTTTGGAACGTAACTGAAATAGACTAGTTATTACATTTTAAATAGGGTAACTTGTAATATTTAACCTATTACATTTCCAAAGTAACCTTCCCAACACTTAATCAATTTGTATTCATATTTTGAATTAGATTGTATTTTTATATTTTCTGTTTTCGTTAATTTCTGCTAAAAATAAATAAAAGTAATAAATAGTAGTAAATTTGTAGAGTTTTTGTTATTTTTTTATTTGTAGTTTTGTTATATTAGAACATCAAGTTAAACTAAATGAAAATGAGAAAAGTTGCCTTTGAAACTTTTTGTATTTTATTTCATGTAACTTTTTTATGAATTTAGTTTTAGTTAACTGTATTACACTGGTCTGAGTGTAGCCTGAAGGGACATGTAAGAGGTTTTCCTTTTCATGTTCTTTATTATTACCACAACGGAAACAGATTGTCACCAACATAAAAACTGTAATGAATCTTAAATAAATTAAAGTAAAAAGTACAACTTTATAAGAAAAGTCTTTTTTTTTATTGTGCAACTCAAACATCAAAATTTATTTTACCTTATTAGTAATGGTGTGACATACCCATTCATTAATCATTTCAGAGACTACACTGTAAAAAGTGATACTCTATATTTACTCAATTAAATTGTGGCAACAGATTACAAGCAATATTGTTAATTACCTTTAACACATTAGAATTAATTAGAATTAATCAAATGAGATGATTAAAAGCAATTATTCAAAATGAGTAAAATAACATGAAAAAAATAATTAAAATGTATTCAAAAATATCGGTTTTGTTGGATAAAACGAGAAGCACCCAGCTGCAGCCTGCAGATAGAGGTGGGGTTGCACATGTTAACCCGCCCCATACCTACTGTGATTGGTTTGACCATCTTTCATAGGCATACATGATAGGAAATGTGTGTGTAGTTGGTGTACACTGTTAAAAATAATACATTATATTTAATTAATAAAATCGTGGCAACAGATTACAAACAATATTATTAATTAAATTTAACACATAAGAATTCATTAGAATTAATCAAATGAGATACTTAGAAATTAACCATTCAAAATGAGTTAAATAGCACAAAAATAAGCTAAGTTTAAACAAATACAATCAACAACAAAAAAATAACATTTCTTTGAGAAAGAAAAACAAAACACTATGCTAATGAACACTATGTTATGCATACCAGGCCAGTAGTTGGCGACTAAGAAACACAGCGCAAAATGTAATCCACAAATTCATGTTTTAGTTGATTACATGGAGATGATACAGGCATCGTGTTCAAAAGCTTATGTTGTCAAGCTACCAAAACAGAATCACTGCAGGAGAATAATCTACATTTTGGTTACCATTACAGTGGTCAGTGTTTGCTGTAGTTGGGATCTTGACCCTTAACCTGTTAAAAAAAACTTTTTTTGGTTGCTGTAATTGTGAGATTGCCGCTGGTAAGCCAACAAAGAGTAAGATCAGGTGTTGTTTGTTTTGACAGCATTTGGTCTGGTTTTCTGAGTTGGTTTTGTCTTACAGGCAACAGTTGTCCTATGTTTGAACAGCATAAGGTCTGGACATTTAAAAAAAATATATATATTATTTAGGCACACAGACATCAAGAATCAGCCTGAGAACCTCAACAATGGTGACCATCAAAAACTTGTTGCACTGCATTCTGGGTGCCACCAATCAAAACTCATTTATGGATCCCATCATGCTGTCTGTCACCATTCTTGAGAATCATATGCTGGTTCTTGATGTCACTTAGTGCCAAAGAGAAAGTTTCCCTTCTCCATCACATTTTTTTTTCTTAATCAGAATTCTTAAACTCTGGATTTCACATAAAAATCCAGGTCTTCTATTGCAGAATTACAGATGTTGCTTTAATGAATGTCAATTTGTCTCCGAGAATAGGCTCAATTTATAACACTCAGGCCAAACAAAGATTATGCTAAATTATAACCAGGACCACCACAATACTCTTAGCAAGTCCAGCTGTTATAATTCAGTTACAACAGCCATACAAAATGTAACATTAAAAAGTCAAGGGTCAAGAGCCCTACTAAAGCAAACACTGACCACTATAATGGTAACCCTATAAATGTACCCTTTTTTTCCTTCAGTGATTCTGTTTGTGAACCTTAGGTGTCTTCAATAACTCTGTTTTGGGGGACTGAAGACACACACTTCTGAACATGATGCCTGTATTATATCTATGTAAGCAACAAAAATGTGAACATGTATAGTGTTTCATGATCGCCAACTACTGGCCTGGCATGTATAACATAGTATTCTTTAGCATAGTGTTTTTTGTTTGTTTGTTTTCAATAAAATCAATATTTTTGTGAATATTTTACTTAATTTTTTCATGTTATTCTACTCATTTTGAATGGTTGCTTGTAACCATCTAATTTGATTATTTATAATTAATTATAAAGTGTTAAATGTAATTAATAATATTGAATGTAACATTTTAAACAAATTTATTGAGTAAATAAAGTGAATCATTTTTTACAGTGTATATTGCTAATGGGAAGCTGTCAAACTTGACACAAAGTTTGCCTGGTATTAAGCTTGAAATAATGTTAATGCACAATTTAATTGACTTTTAAGTCATTTAACTTTATAAGTTATTTTCTGTACATTCTTTTTGTGTTTGATCCATATATTATCTTACCTATAGCTTTAAATCATTTTTTTTTTTTGCTAAGTTATTTTATCGTACAGTTTTCCTGTGTTTGAGCCATATATTATTGTAACACCCAGCTTAAATTTTTTATTTATTATTATTATTTTTTTTGGTGCTATATAAAAATACACTGAGACTTCTACATTCCAGTGAGCCAATGAATGTATTAAGTGCATATCACAAGCTACGAATCAACAAAAAAAGCAAGCAAGCTTATACAAACATATAAAGCCATTCAAAAGCAGGGTAAACATGGAAAGATAATGAAATATATCAATCTGCAAAATAATTCATCATGCAGTCAATGGTCATAGCTAAGGAGATGAATAATAGCTCAAAAATAGGTTGTTTGATGAACGGAGGCAATACATCTTTTTGGTCTAGGTACTGTTTGTAGTTGCATTGTTTTCCACAATCATACATGAAACCCTCTGCAGATAAATAGATAATAAACAATGTTACAATACTTGCATGCATGCAAAGACAAGTACCAACTTACATTTGAGTGTAAGAACAAGTAGTTCCTCAAATTTCAGAGTAAAATTTTAGTCTTAAGTGTGTCAAAATTTGAAGAATTGTGTCTTTTTGCTCTTATTTCTAATAATGCATGTGATTACTAAAAGTATGTAAGAATAATTACTAGTTCTCAGCTCCTAAATGATTTAGGAGTTCTGGTGAGATCTCCTAACAGGATTAGTACTCACTTATGATCAAATCATCGTATTACTACGCCACAGAACTTGGAAGTGATCTCCTTCAGCACAAAGTCTTATACTTTGGTGAAAGTTGCTTTTAGCTTCTTTATAAAAAAGCTTTAACTCTTAGACAAATCTAAGTTTGTCTAAGAAAAAAAACGTTTTTTTTTTTTTTGACTCGAAAGTCAAAACTTACTATAAGACTATTCTTAAGAGCATATTTGAGAGGTTTTATGCATATGCATATTTTATGTCATCTTTTGGACAACTGTCAAGTCAGCAGTCTTCCCCACGATTGTGTAGCCTACAGAACTAGACTGAGAGACAATTTAAAGGACTTTGCAGGTGTTTTGAGTTAATTAACTGATTTGAGAGTCGCACCAGTGTCTTTAATATTGAACCTTTTTCACAATATTCAATATTCAAATATTCAAGTTACTGAATTTGGGATTTTCCTTAGTTGTCAGTTATAATCATCAAAATTAAAAGAAATATTATAAATATAAATTGAAATATATCAGTCTGTGTGTAATGAAAAAAGATAATATACAATGTTGACTTTTTGAATGGAATTGGTGAAATAAATCAACTTTTTGATGAAATTCTAATTATATGACCAGCACCTGTAGAAACCATCAGGATCAGGAATTACAAACTCAAGAATAAGCAAGTGAGGAATAAGCATCACATATGTTGGTCCCAGTGCATGTGGGCATCCAAGGAAATAAGATGGCAGATAGACTGGCAAAAGAAGCAACAAAAATGAACATACTGACATCGAAATTAAATGAAGGGAATAGTCTAGCATGGAAAAAGGGTGATGCAAAAGTAGCAGCTGCAGTAGAATCATGTTTTTAAAAGTGTAAGACTTGGAGAAACTCAACAACTTTGATCTTCTGAGATATGGACATTACACACACAGTGTATTATACAAACATCTGTTCCTACATTTCACTGAAAGAAGCTGTGGGAAAACTCCTCTCTCACATCCTTTTCATCCACTTCCTTACCTTCACTCAGCTCACTCAGAATTCTAATGAGTGATAATATCAGATGATTGCCTAACACAGGTATAGGCCTTTAAATGTTAACTTTAATAATTTGTCTCATAATGTCTAGCCTTTTGTGCCATAATTGATCTCATAATTATCATTCAGTATGTCACAATATTGAATTTTTTTCCTTCCTTATTTAAACTTTTTGCTCATTTCAACTTTTTTGTGGTGGAAATTGGCTTCCATGCCACTGTGAAAGGCAAGTTTTGTCCCTGTGTTAAAATGAACTCCATTATAACAAACTAAACCAATACTGATCTCGCAGATGAACATATGAAGCCATTCAATAATATTATTGATAATATATTCTTATAAGTTATAATATATAATTATAGATTATATGAGATATTATAAAAACATATAGATTCAAGATGTGGGAATATATATTCAATCTTGTACAGCTCTTCTGGATCTGATGTCATAAACCAGAACAACAGCAGCAGCCACGCCCACCAGAGCAGTGACGACCAATCGGATCAGAGCTTCAGCAGAATCACAACAGTGGACAGAGTCTGAGGAATAAAAACATGAAACTGAGATCATATCAGCTCAACCACAGGCACAAACTCATGCACAATAGACTTACCTTCACATGTGTGACAGAGTTTGCTGATGTCCAGATGTGTGGTCTGGTTTGTGATGGGATTGTTGATCACACAGCTGTAGCTGTTTTTCTCCTGATATTCCACCTCCAGAGGTAGAGAGAGACTGATGCTGAGATCAGACACACTGATGCTGGACAATAAACTGTTTCCTTTGTACCAGGAGAGAGTCACATGACCCACATTCACCACTGAACACAACAGTGAACAATTCTGCTGTGATGATGATGATGATGATGAACATTGTGGAGAATCTCTGGTAACGACAGGATTGGGCAGATGGGCTGAAAAATAAGAGAACAAGAAGTTATATACATAAAGGTACACAACAATCTTATTTCCAGTGAAGCATGTTGACAGTCAGTGTTTTTGTCATCTCACACTTTAAAGGGTTAGTTCAGCCAAATATTAAAATTATGTCATTAATAACTTACCCTCATGTTGTTCCAAACCCGTAAGACCTCCGTTTATCTTCGAAGCACAGTTTAAGATATTTTAGATTTAGTCCAAGAGCTCTCAGTCCCTCCATTGAAGCTGTGTGTACGGTCTACTGTCCATGTCCAGAAAGGTAAGAAAAACATCATCAAAGTAGTCCATGTGACATCAGAGGGTCAGTTAGAATTTTTTGAAGCATCGAAAATACATTTTGGTCCAAAAATTCAAAAACTACGACTTTATTCATCATTGTCTTCTCTTCCGTGTCTGTTGTGAGAGAGAGTTTAAAACAAAGCAGTTTGTCATATCCGGTTCGCAAACTTCATTCAATGTAACCAGATCTTCTTGAACCAGTTCACCAAATTGAACTGAATCGTTTTAAACGGTTCACATCTCTAATACGCATTAATCCATAAATGACTTAAGCTGTTAACTTTTTTAATGTGGCTGACACTCCCTCTGAGTTCAAACAAACCAATATCCCGGAGGAATTCATTTACTCAAACAGTACACTGACTGAACTGCTGTGAAGAGAGAACTGAAGATGAACACCGAGCAATCACATCCGGTTACATCGAATGATTTGTTCACAAACCGGATATGACAAACTGCTTTGTTTTGAACTCTCTCACAACAGACACGGAAGAGAAGACAATGATGAATAAAGTCGTAGTTTTTGCATTTTTGGACCAAAATGTATTTTCGATGCTTCAAAAAATTCTAACTGACCCTCTGATGTCACATGGACTACTTTGAAGATGTTTTTCTTACCTTTCTGGACACGGACAGTAGACCGTACACACAGCTTCAATGGAGGGACTGAGAGCTCTCAGACTAAATCTAAAATATCTTAAACTGTGTTCCGAAGATAAACGGAGGTCTCATGGGTTTGGAACAACATGAGGGTGAGTTATTAATGACATAATTTTGATTTTTGATTGAACTATCCCTTTAAGTAGTGTGGGATTACAAATTTAGAAAATGTTAAATCTAGGTTCCAATATAATAGTAGACTTTTTGGGGTAATAAAGTTGAGATCCAAGAAGCTCAAATCAGGAGAATCAAGTGTCTGAGACATTAACCTTTTGTCTTTGTGTTCTTCCTTGAAGCTCAAGGCACAGCTGTGCCTTTTGTCTCTATGATAATGTGAAGGTATCCGTGATACTGTCAGGCACCTCTGTATTTAAATGACACTGTTATGCTGATAAGATCAAGGCTGGGAAGATGCCAGTGTCTGGTATCTTCCTGATTGCATTTGCATGCTTTGTTAAAATGGTCTCCACCTCTACTGTATGGATCCCTCCCACTTGAATGTATATAATCTACAATGTCTTAAGGACAATTTAGACCTCTTGATGACTGCAGCGCCACGCAGAGCGTTCTCAATAAAAGAATCCTGCTGAAGATTACCCAAGAGTCTCCTGGTCTTCGTTTCTGAGTTCCCAACAGTTTTTGGTGCCGTGACCCGGATAGAGCTTCTCACCTGAATCCAGATTGAAACTGCAACCTCAACAAAGATCAGACTTCATTCCAGACTGAATCTTTCTTTACAACCAATGGTTGGTGAGTGTACCTCTATCCAAAAGAACCTTTAAGACCAGAACAAATGTTACCCTCTGCGCCGTCAGAGAAGAGTTAACAGACAGCTGTAGGGTTTGGTTAACTAAGTGACCCTCTAAAAAGGATATTTTAGAGATGAAAATAATCCTCTGTTAGGCAGGGAAGATTAGCATCACATGCTAATATTGTGCTACCCTCTGTGTCTGACAGGGAAGTTTAGCATTAAGTGCTAATAGTTTGTGTTAGAAGTGTCCTTTTGTGTCAGAAAGACATTACAAAATGTTGAGAAGAAATCCTAATCCGATTCCAACAACTAAGAAAGGTGGACTAGCTACTCCTTCATGGACAGACATTGAGTTCAAATCATTGTTAGGACAGCACATGGACTCAATAGTGACAGAGTCAGTCAAATTGGATTTGATAAAGAAATTTGGTATTGATCCAGAAAAAGTATGGTCAATTGAAGAATGTAAAAAGGTACTAGGATCATGTATTCGCAAAAACAATGCGAAAGGCATTATCTGCTGCCACAGAGAATTTGGTTTAGCACTAGCTACGCAACATTCTCAGCGTACCTCAGAACTAGAGGAACAGATCAAAGAGCTCAGAGCCAGAGTATCCTCTTTGACTAAGAAACTGAATCGCAACAAAGCTGCAGCAAAAACTGATGTGGAAGAAGTTAGTCAGACTGATAACAATTATCCTGATTTACAAGCTTTCTTTGAAACAGATGTAGCCATCCAGTCAGTAACTGATGTAACTGTAGATTCAGTAAAGGTATGTGGTGCGAGGAGAAGATCTCAGAGAATTGAGGAAACTGAAAGTGTTCCTGTCAACTCTTCTGTTGTCCAAGTACAAACTGTTGCCAAAGGTCTAAGACCTAAAGATATAGAGAGACTATCCCAGAGCTTACCCTCTGTACGCACAAACTTTACTGAATTCAGAAGAGCATTGATCAGCAAAATGCGTCTCTATGACATGTCGTTAACAGAAGTCACACAGCTGATGTCACAAATACTTACTGAATCTGAATTCAACAGTTTTGAGTCTGCTGTTACTTCTGAACTACAACATGCCTGTAAAGATGAATTGAGAGAGGGAGTTCTGAGAGAGTTAAAGAATATTGTTGGACCAAAAGTGGATTGGTTAAAGGTCACTAGTTGTGTACAGAAGGAGGCTGAAACTGTGAGTGAATACACTGAAAGATTTTGTCAGTCAGCAGTAACTTACAGTGGAATAATTGATGATTCTGAAAGAGTGTTAGAGGACAAGGGACCATTAGTTCGCACCTGGTCAGATGGCCTTGTAGCTGAGTACAGAAAAGCTTTGCCATTCTTAGATCTAACTTGGTCTAACAAAACTCTCCGAAGTAATCTAGACAGTTTAGCTACTTGGGAAAGAAACTCTGATGTCAAAGCCAGAGTAAAGATTGCAGCAGCATCTTTTCAGGTCAAAACAGAGAACCGACCGAAACATAGAAGTCCTAAGAAGGAGGGTAGTTGTCATTTTTGTGGTAAAACTGGACACTGGATGAAAGAGTGTAGAAAAAGCAAGAAGACATTAAGAGAAATGAACAGCTTTACTCAGCTCCTACTCAGTCTACTTACCACACTGAATCTGCCCCTCCCCACGTCACCTAACTGTTGGAGCAGCTTGCTCAGGTGTTAACTGTAAGGGCTGTGAGTGCTTAACTTCCCCAGTAATGTACAACAAAGATGAAACATCCTTTGTAAAAACGTTGACTGTCACTTCCTTTCATTGAGAGAACGTTAAGTACACTCACAGCCTTCAAAGCTATACTAAAGCACACTCCAGTCACTCCTATTCTTTTTTTGGGTTATGATGTCTTGTTATGACTGATATTTCATTAGAGGATGGAGATGTCACCCAGTTAAGTTCACACAACAGCTACAGGGACAGACTAGGACACACACAGACCAGTGAGGAGCCCAGGGAAGAACCGAAGTGCAACAGGCCTCGGGGGCCAACCCTGTGGTGAAGACTTCCTAATAGGTTTCCCCTATCCGTAGTTTTATCCCCACCTCACTGGTCCATAGGTGTCAAATTACTTAAAACTAGTTTGAGAAAAACACTATACAATCACCAGACTTAAAACCACTATACGATCAACAGAAGTCTAAAAATGTCTATGCATGAATACTGCTGGTCTGCTGTTTCTTTGTTTTCTTGTGTTGCAGGTATGCACGCATGAGAAGTCATTTCCATATGTGACACCCTGGTATGAAGCATCACTTCAGACATCCATGAACAAGCTTCATGAGGACAAAGAGTCATCTGAGTGAATCAATATGGGAAATGGACAACAGAAAACAGACTTCACAGCTATTCGGACGCCATGGACTTCAAGACTTCCACTCCTATGCTACATGATTTTTTCTGTGTAATCATGTAGTTTTTACAACGTGTTACCATCCATGCCATATGTGTCAACCGTTATGGTTCTAAAAATACACCTAAGTAAATCTAGTATAAGACACAGAATAAGTTAGACGTGCCTGTAACCTTTTCAAGTTACATGACTGAAGATGGGGCTTATGTTAACAAACATAGGCCATAGAATGGATTTATGAAAGTTTAAATTTGTATTATGTGAGAGTTATTAGAACTCTCAACGGGAGGACTGTGGGATTACAAATTTAGAAAATGTTAAATCTAGGTTCCAATATAATAGTAGACTTTTTGGGGTAATAAAGTTGAGATCCAAGAAGCTCAAATCAGGAGAATCAAGTGTCTGAGACATTAACCTTTTGTCTTTGTGTTCTTCCTTGAAGCTCAAGGCACAGCTGTGCCTTTTTGTCTCTATGATAATGTGAAGGTATCCGTGATACTGTCAGGCACCTCTGTATTTAAATGACACTGTTATGCTGATAAGATCAAGGCTGGGAAGATGCCAGTGTCTGGTATCTTCCTGATTGCATTTGCATGCTTTGTTAAAATGGTCTCCACCTCTACTGTATGGATCCCTCCCACTTGAATGTATATAATCTACAATGTCTTAAGGACAATTTAGACCTCTTGATGACTGCAGCGCCACGCAGAGCGTTCTCAATAAAAGAATCCTGCTGAAGATTACCCAAGAGTCTCCTGGTCTTCGTTTCTGAGTTCCCAACAGTAGGTAATAATCCGTGTTCATTACAGTTCAACTCAATCAACAGCATTGTACGTGCTGTAACCTTAGAAAGAAAGAAAGAATCCTTTCTTTCTTTCTTTCTTACAATTTGTTCCTTTTCTTTCTTTCTTTCTAAGGTTACAGCACGTACTGTACAATGCTGTTGATTGACAATCGCCCCATCTTCAAGAAGTTAACAATATGACAATTTGAAAAATCACTTAATATATTGTTAAGTTTACATTTATACATTTAGCTGACGTTTTTATCCAAAGTGACTCACAATTGCTATATATATATATATATATATATATATATATATATATATATATATATATATATATATATATATATATATATATATATATATATATCAGAAGGCACCCGCCTCTGGAGCAACTAGGGGTTAAGTGTCTTATTCAGGAACACATTGGTGTCTCACAGTGGATTCAAACCCAGGTCTATTACACCAAAGGCATGTGTCTTATCCACTGCACCAACACCACCCCAAGAATAATAATGAAAGTGTTACAGAGGTGGTTACCGTACTGCCTCCTCCTCATCACCAGAGGGAACCGACCCCTGAATATGAACTAACTCTGATTCTCTGGTTAGAGAGCCTGACTAGTTACCAGATGGTCGCTGGTTCAAGTCTCTGTGGTGGCAGGAGTTTTAGGTGGGAGGGAGTGAATAAACAGGTCTCTCTTTCACCCTCAATACTCATGGCTGAAGAGCCCTTGAGCAAGGCACTGAACCCTGTGTGCTGGATCTATACCTGTCCACTGCTCTGGGTGTGTGTTCACTTCTCACTGCTGTGTGTGTGCACTTGGATGGGTTAAATGCAGAGCACCAATTCTAAATATGGGTTACCATACTTGGCAAATGTCATGACTTTCACTTTTCAATTACGTTATAAGCTAACCGTTATTTTTTTCTTTTCTTTTTTTGTTGTTTGAATGTTTGTTTTTTGGATTAAAGACTCGGGCCACAAATGGGCCATAACCGGCCCAAATCTCAGCCAGTTAATCAGCCTTAGCTGGCCCTGATCTGGACTAAAACAGGTTTTATTATTGGTCCCAATTTTCAGCCTATCTTACTTTATTTGATTAATAACCCCTCCTTCCACATCATATCATAGGCTTTTTCTATATCTAAAAATACTACAATTACAGACTCTCTATTTGCTTGTAATTTTCTTATTTCAGTCTCCAATCTCACCACTGAATATATTGTGCTTCTTCCCTTCCTAAAGCCACTTAGCCAGTAATCCTCTTTTTTTCAAGGACATAAGTCAGTCTATCGCTATCATCCTTTCCATGATTTTATAGATTGGATGTGAGCGCTACTGGTCTGTAACTAATAGGATTAAATGGATTCTTACCCGGTTCCCAGACAGAAACATAGTGTCGGCCCAGATCTGGCCCACATCTGGCCCGCATGAAATCCATGCGGGCCAGAAGTGGGCCGAATCTGGACCGAAACTGCTTGCTGTCAGGGTTTTCTTCTTGGAATTACTACCTCTTCTTTTTTAAAGTTATTGATCTCCTCCTCCTTTCATCTTCAGACAAATTTTCTGAAATATGAACCCTTGTAAATGATTTAACCATAATCTCAGCCTTCTCCTTATTGGAAACTGCAGTTTCTTCTTCAAATACCATAATTGGATATTCCAACTGCCTCCTGCCCCCCCCCCCCCCATCCTTTTAATCATTCCCCACACATCCCCCACCGGAGTAGTTCCCACATAGCAAATGTCTACTGGTCCAGATCCGGGACACACATGACTTTTCCCTTGGCCCAAGTACCGCAAAGAATGATGGCCCGGAAGTGGCCCAGAACTGGATTAAAGACTCGGGCCACACATGGGCCATAACCGGCCCGAATCTCAGCCAGTTAATCAGCCTTAGCTGGCCCTGAGTAAACCAGAATCCCCAAATCTGAGCCACACCTGAGCCTTACCCAGACAGCAAGCAGTTTCGGCCCAGGTCTGGCCCACATCTGTATTTCATGCGGGCCAGATGTGGGCCGGATCTGGGCCAACATCATATTGCTGTCTTGGTTATATAGCCCATTATCTTGTATATTACTATGATTGCAATTATACATTTTGTGACCTGCTTTAACGTAATCTACACTGAAAAAAAAAAATCAATAAGTAAATTTACTTAATTTTTATTTGGCAAGTTTTTGCACAAGCATTTTTCAAGTAAATTTCACACATTTGGAAATATCTACCTATTTCATCGAAGACATTTCTCCAACTACTCCTCTTTGCTTGGCGTATTTTCCTTCTTACTATTGCTTGATCCTTCTTGTATTGCATTATTTATTTATTTATTTATTTATAAACATTTATTAGAAGATAAACCCCATGAGATGAAACATCTCGTTTTCATGGGGCACCTCCCCTGACAGCAACATAGTGTTGGCCCAGATCCGGCCCACATCTGGCCCGCATGAAATCCATGTGGACCAGATGTGGGCCAGACCTGGGCCGAAACTGCTTGCTGTCTGGGTCAGGATCATGTCCAACAACATAGAAAGAAAAACAGCGTAGATACAATTGAAAGAGAAAAAAAAAAACTTATCGCACACACACACACACATTCACACGCGCTATTACGGACATGCACGCACACGCATGTCTGCATGCACACATACAAGAGCTCTCATTATCACCACCCATCTCAGATGGAATAAAGTAAACCACAGAGGTTCCTAAACTGTGGTATGTATACCACTAAACACATTTTATTTTTTTATACCCCTTTAAGTGAAACCTTTTTAGTCAAGGACTCTGTGAGTCAAGCATTTTAAGAGGGGTATTTGATGTTTGATGTTTAAGAACAACTGATATAACATATTGCATATAATACAATAATCCCAAATATAACTGACAAAATTAACATCACTATATATGTACGTATATACCCATAAGAACATTCATATATACACACAAACATAGCATCACACATATCAATGCCAAATATGAAATGCTACAAACATAGACAAGTATTCTGCAGATGTGTTAAAGCTGTTCGGAACAGAGGAAAAGATGTGAGTGAGCGAATGGATGCAGGAAGGCTGTTCCAATCACAAGGGGCTCTAACACAGAAAGCATATTTCCCAATTTCTCTCTTAACTCTAGGAACAGTATATATTTGTGACAAAGGCTATATTGTGAACTGTATGGCACTAAATATTGCAATAAATAATATGGATATTGAAAGTAAATACATTTAAAAATAAGATGAAGCCAATGATATTGTCTTCTGGCTGATGGTGCAAGCCAGGACAGCTGTTCATACATCACACTATGGGGGCAGCGAAGGACGAATCGGCACAGGCTGTTGTATACCATATCAAGAGAGTGTAGACAAGTGGCAGTGGTGTTAGCATATATAATATCTGCATAGTCCAGAATAGGTAGCAACAACTGAGAGACTATTCTTCTCCTAACCTGAAAGTTAAGGCAGTCTATCGATTGATATAATGTTCTAAGACGAGAGCTAAGTTTGTTGTTAACCGCGTGTACATGAGCTTTGAATGAAATATCAGTTTCTAACCAAACACCAACATATAAAACATTTTCGGTTGACTCTAGAGGAGAAGAATCCAGATAATGCAGATTAAGATTATTTCTATCTTTCTTCTGGAAAAGCATGCAGTAAGATTTAGCTTTATTCAACAAGAGTTTGTTTATTAGATGACAGCCACTGCTGTACAGAATCAAAGTCATGTTGTAAAGAATAATTTATGTCAGGAATATTTGGTTTGGAACAATATATAATTGTATCATCTGCATACAGATGAATGTCACATACTCACCAGCAGATTGGCAAGTCATTAATAAAATGGAAAATAACAAAGGCCCAAGAGAAGAACCCTGAGGTATGCCTTCATCTGAAAAATTCGACTCACTGCCCCTGAAGGACAAACACTGGCTGATGAACGGGAAAGGCCAATCACATTGTGGATTCCTCCACAATTACAACACTTTGGTGGTACCCCTGAGCTGCATTTTCCATAATCATGGTCCCCTCCACATCTAGCACATCTTCTCTGCCTATTACAGCTCATTGCAGTCTGACCAAACCTTTGACATTTATATCCATCTCTTGATGTTTCTATCTTTTGGACATTCACAACATTTGCTCCCTTAATATTTTTCATTAATTCCCCCATTGTAACACTCATCGTCACCCGTTATCACCCCTACCCTTCCAATCTTTTTTTCCTCATACCGACTCTTCCTGTGTTTTCCACCTTACACTTTGCTATATCCTTGATGTATAGGGCTTTTCCCATTTTCCCACCATCATCTTACCAATAAATTCCCATCAATAAGGATTTTCAAAAATCAATCTCCCCCATCTTGTTTGCTAGAGTTGTTGTAAGCACAAATGGGCTTACCTTCTTCACAATCCCCTGATTCTTTTCATTGATGACAACATCGCATGTTGTTTACTTGATGTGCTTACGCGCCGATAGCCAAGTTAACAACACAGAGATATTTGAAGCAGTTTTACTCACCGCATGCGGTTCCAACACACGATCGTGACCCTTTTTCGTTGGGACTGCATTATCCTTAAGAAATAAACGATGTGCAAATCCGGCGTCAAACTGGGCCTTGTTTGTAAAACAAGCATCTTCGAAATGCAGGGAACAAACACAAACACTTGCACAACTCCGTTGATGCTCTGTAAAAATAAACTCCATCCACTGGTCCCTTAATGCTGTTTTTTTTTTTGTAATCTGTGCAGGGTTGTCTTGCCCTGGCAACCAAAAACACACTTCTTTTGTGAAATTTCGCGACGCTCTCGCTCTGATCACTGAATGTCTGTTGTTCTCTCAGTGCTCTGCTATACGGGAGCATGTGCTCTTCCGGCAGAAGTGCCCTTAGGACCCATACAAGGAAATTCCGCTCCATCTAACGTCACACAGAGCCATACTCTAAAAAAACTTTCAGAAACTTGTGACAAACCGGAAGGAGTATTTTTGGAACAGAAATACTCCTTCAAACGTACAACTTAATTTTTGAAACTTTGTCCATGTTTAGCATGGGAATCCAACTCTTTAACAGTGTAAAAAACTCAGTATGCATGAAATAGCATTTCACTCCCCCTTTAAACCATATTACAACATCATAAATCCCCCTCCTTCCATCTTGAGAAGTTTCCTGGTTTTCTACATCCAATTCGGAATCCTCAACACTATCACTCCTTACTCTTTTATTTTTTTATCATGTTTATCATTCTCCTGTCCCCTCCCCAACCCTCCCCTTTCTTCACCTCTCCCTTCAATATTATCCCTTTCCCCCACCTAACTCTGATCCATTCACGGAACAGTCGTGCACCACCGCCATAAGATCACGATAAATATAACAATCTGTTTTCCAAATTTAACACTGATCATCAAAGTCAAAATCACAGAGCTCTTAAATCTCCTCCATCCCTCATACCTGGGACTGATCATTCAAACCACATCTAACTACAATCACACCTCATCACTCTCCTCACCTGCGCCTCATTACATGTCCACATGCACACACACACACAAACATATACAGTATAAGCAAACACTCAGTCACCGCGAAGTCTTGATTTGTCTTGGCTGTCTTTTCTTAGCATTATGACCGGTGTTTGTTTTCTAGTGTATTGAGTTTGGACTGTTTCTTGATTCCCTGATAGTTCTCTGCCTGCCCCGACTCTGATTGCCTTCTTTGAACTCTGTCTGTCTGCTGCCTGCCCTGATCTCTTGCCTGGTTAAGGTTCTGTCTAAGCCTTGTCTCCATTTTTCTGCCTTGCCAGTATCTGACTCTGTATTGTCTGACTATTCTCAATAAAGCTGCAAATGGATCTATACTTTCTGATGTGTCACGACAGAAACACCAATGACAGGACAAATAATCTCTACTCACCATAGACAGAAACATTAAATGTTTTTGTTGACCGTGTTGTTCCAATAATCTTTACTTCATAGAGTCCAGCGTGTTGAGTTGTGATGTTTGTGATGGTCAGAGATCCAGTCTGTCTGTCCAGCTTCAGTCTGTCTCTGAATCTCTCATCAGGGAAGATTTGTTTCCCTCTCTTGATTTGAGCGATCAGAGAGTTTTCAGCTCCAAATTTCCACAGTATGTCGTCGTTTTCATGTATTGCAGTAACATCAGTGTGTAGAAGCACAGAATCTCCCTCCGTCACTGACATCATCTCAACACAACACACGCCTGTAAAAGTAAAGAGTTTTACATAGATTAAATTAATGGTTTACAAAGATGAATTAATTTGCTGTTTGTAACTTAAATGTGAACTGAAGAACATCCAGAACAGCAGAAACACAAAATCAAATGCAAGGCGAGTTATACAAAGAGACAGATTTGTGTCACCCAAACATTTAATCTTTAATACGTTTCAATGTTATCTGCTGTACAGCAAAATCAAAATGTAAAGAACATAATTTATTTTAATTATAAGTACTCAGTGATAATTACAGCATTTACAAATTTGCTAAGTCTCACTCTTTGTTTGCACAAATGTCTAAATAAATAATTTCCTTTCTTTTAATGGTCATTCATGACTAGTACCATTGAGAGAGAGAGAGAAAAAAGACATGAGGGTTGAAATCAGTTCAGTGAAGATTTTGTCTTTCTAAGACATAACCTGTAGTAGTATAGCAATTTCCCTCAATTCCAATGAGTTTTAACATTCATTAGTTTTCCAGGTCTGGACACCTGAATTTACATTAAGTAGATGTCGCAAAAATAATTAATCTGAACAAAGCCATAAAATGTTGTAATAACTTACCAATCAGGTGACAGCAGCACAAACAGAACAAAACGCAAATATGAAACATTTTCTTCAGTTGTTCAGAGTCTGATGTAATAAGACGATCTGCTGAAAACACTGAACCTGATGTGAATCCTCCCCTGAGAGAGTTTGACCCTCCTAGTTCACACGCTGCATTTGCATATGATATAATGTTATAGTGCTTCTGACACTAAATAAGACTTTAACTCTTCTTAATGGGTTAAAATAGTTTATATTTTTTATCACTGAGCCTATGTTTTGTAAGATAATTATGTGTAAATATGTGGTTAAAAGAATGTAAATAGCTGGCTAAAAGTATATAAATATTGTCTAAATTGTGGATGAACTACATTCCATAGTGAAATAGAACATATCCATCATGATTATAAAAATGTATATATTTCTTCAGTTTACAATTTTTGTGTATGGAAAAAAACAATGTAAAGTTAAAACCATGTAAGAACTCAGAGTACCTGAGTCAAACTGAAACCTGCTGTGGTCTGCTTTCTATAGCAATGTGGTTTGATCTGTTGGTGGTCAAACCTTGTGTAGGTGCGTGTAGACATTCAGAGCAAGTTTGATAAGTTTTTGGTTGAAGAGTGTCTTCCTGTCCTGCCTCTGTGAACTTTTTAAGCCCATAGAAGCCCAAAATACACATTTGATGTCAAAACTGTCATATTTCCACTGACTTGTTACTGTGTTTTATACATTGTTCTTATTGTTATTGCTATTTTCTTAAGGTTTAAGAAAGTTTCCAGTGGGTTGGCCGACGTATTAGTTCAGATTTGGCAAAGTCTCAGAAATGGAGCAAACCATATACGTGTATCTGCTAAACAGATGCTAATGACACTGATATATTCACATAATGCTATATTTTGAACAAAAACATGTTATAGCATTCAATTAATTATCTCCCCTTTGTTCAGTTAAGTGAACACTATTTGGTTGCGTGTATGAGAAGGATGGTGTATATGAAACAGGATGTGGCTTGTATGTTCTATAAAGGGGGTCATATGATGCGATTTCAATTTTTCCTTTCTCTTTGGAGTGATACAAGCTCTTGGTGCATAAAGATGATGTTAAGTTGCAAAGACTAAAGTCTCAAATCCAAAAATATATTCTTTCTAAAAGTTAAGAGTCAATCACCCCCCCCAAAACAGCTTGTTTAAACACGCCCCTACATATCTACGTAACTATGTGGGAAGATTTGCATAATGCCGGCAAATGTTCACACAAAGAAATAAGACATAACTTTTATTCTTGCTGTTGCTGCCACCATGTTCACTTGACCCGGCCTACACTCACTCTAGCAGTCCTACCCTCAGTCAAACCGGCCTACACTCCCTCAGCCAGCCTACACTCACTCTAGCAGGCCTACCCTCAGTCAGCCGGCCTACCCTCACTCAGCCGGCCTACCCTCACTCGAGCCGGCCTACGCTCACTCGAGCCGGCCTACACTCCCTCAGCCAGCCTACACTCACTCTAGCAGGCCTACCCTCAGTCGAGCCGGTCTACGCTCACTCTAGCAGGCCTACCCTCAGTCGAGCCGGCCTACGCTCACTCGAGCCGGCCTACACTCCCTCAGCCAGCCTACACTCACTCTAGCAGGCCTACCCTCAGTCAGCCGGCCTACCCTCACTCAGCCGGCCTACCCTCACTCGAGCCGGCCTACGCTCACTCGAGCCGGCCTACACTCCCTCAGCCAGCCTACACTCACTCTAGCAGGCCTACCCTCAGTCAGCCGGCCTACCCTCACTCAGCCGGCCTACCCTCACTCGAGCCGGCCTACGCTCACTCTAGCAGGCCTACCCTCAGTCAGCCGGCCTACCCTCACTCAGCCGGCCTACCCTCACTCGAGCCGGCCTACGCTCACTCTAGCAGGCCTACCCTCACTTGAGCCGGCCTACACTCACTCTAGCAGGCCTACCCTCACTCGAGCCGGCCTACGCTCACTCTAGCAGGCCTACCCTCAGTCAGCCGGCTTACCCTCACTCGAGCCGGCCTACGCTCACTCTAGCAGGCCTACCCTCACTTGAGCCGGCCTACACTCATTCAGCCGGCCACTACTTTCACTTTTACTTCAGTACATATTTTCGATGAGTTTAATACTTTTACTCCTATATTTTTTTATGTGCTGCATCGTTACTCCTTACAATTATAAAAATGTTACGAATCATTCCATTAAAAACCTACGTTACCACTGCCAGAACTGTAGATGGCAGGTTTGATGAAGCTGGCACGTCATTGAGCGAATCAAGCGATTAAGAAGACTGCGCATGCTGACTGAAGTGCTGTGAAGAGAGAGATGAACACAGAGCCGAGCCAGATAATGACTCGTTCACGAGTCAAGAACCGGTTGCATCGGTTTCCGGATCACCAGTAGTTCTTTCTGACAGTTAATAAACCAGTTGAAGAAAACAGTTCACCGGTTCTTTTGCGCGCAACGTAATGACGTCATTGGCGATGATTGCAAGCCTTCGGTTTACCTGCGCACATAACATTAGCACAGAATTAGTTCAGAATCAATCACCAAAAGAATCAGTTCGGTTCAGACGCTCTGTGTGTCGGTTTGCTTCACGCTGAATCACACATGCGCAGTAGGGATGTTCCGGTACTAGTACCGGTACCAAACGGTACCCGGGCTAATTAAATTTGGAAGTGATCATCCCTATCCCCTTGGAGCGGGGACTTTGGAGTGAGTGGGGCATGTGCGTGCCATTAAGTAGTCGTTAGGAATGAACTTTGCAAAAGGAGCGACATAATTTCCTCATTATCTTCAGCTGGGATGTTCCCTTGACAGCAGATTCACTGATGGACATCGACATAAAAACAATATACATTTAATGTTTTAAAAAGTTTTAAATATATACGTTTCCATATATTATATACACTGTAAAACCTGACAAATAACTTAACTCAAACCGTTTGAGTAAACATATTGCCTTGATTTAAACCATGTAAGTTTTAAAACTTTGCATTTAAGTAATTAAGTGATTAACTAAGTGCTGATTGAGAATTAGTGATGAACAGCTGCTGTTAACAAACAGAATCACTGAAGAAAAGAGAAACACAAGAACTACTACAACTGACTTCAGACACAGACTTAGATGAAATCAACTGAAATAAAATACATGAAATCTCTCAAGATCTGATTAAACAACCCCACAAACAGCATCACCAGCTCCACTTATTAATAACCAGACTGACTTTATTTCTGTCAGACGTCTACAGAAGATCTTATTGAGAATGAACTAAGGTTTAGATGTTGATTTATTGTTTCATTTGAAGTAACCATGTTAGAGATCAGTGTTTGCTTTAGTTGAGCTCTTGACCCTTGATTTCTGTCTCAGTCTTTTCTCTGGCTGTTATAACCATGTGTTTCTAAAATATGTTTGTTATAACTCAAAAACCCAGAGAAAATATTAACAGATATTGGTTGTTATGCAGCTTTCTGGTGATGACAACTGTCAATTATGGAGCTGTTTAGAGTCCAAAAACTGACAAGGTACCTGATGCATGATTAGTTTATTTCATTATACTGGAATATGTTTAAAGAGCATGTGGTTTCATCGAAATCAGTTTACAAAAAATTACTGAACACTTTATGCACATTCATCTTTTTTCTATGGCAGTAATAAGTCACACACAGACATCAATAATCAGAATATGAACCTCAACAATGGTGACACACACACAAAAAATAGCAATGCATGCTGGGTATTATTATAGTACAAAACTAATCTATGGCTCCCAGCATGCTCTGCAGCATTTTATTTTTATTATGGTAACCATTGTTGAGGTTCATATTCTGATTATTGATGTCTGTGTGTGACTGCTTGACATTAGTGATGGGATTTATGGCTCTTTGAGGGAATCCAGATCTTCGCAATCCGTTCCTTTTAAAGAGCCGTTCAAAAGAATGGCTCTTTTGGCTCCTTTTAAATATTTAGTCAATTTTAAGAAGCCAGCTTGGGGGCATCTCAGTTTATCCTGGAAATAATCACTGGGAGGAATGATGAGGGGAGATTTGTAGTCAAATAATTAAAACTCAGATATCACACACCAATATCTGAGTTTGAATTATTCTGAAATATTGATTATTACCTCATTTGTCATGTGTGGACTATATTCCATAGGGTTGCACAAATCCCTCTGCTTTAGTACAAAGTGTGTGTGTGTGTGTGTGTGTGAAGCTACGTTGATTGACTTATGTTATTCATACAATACCTACTCACAAATAAACATCAAAAACAAAGCCGGCTGCAATGAATTTCTGTGCAAAACAGCTTTTACTACAAACACTTCCACACAAGAACATTTTGATTGAAAACAAAAAATATTTAAAGTAGATAAAATTAGAATAAATAAAATGGAAATGTCTACATACTACATACTATTACTACTGTAAACTTTTGGCTCTGCTCCTACCCAATGACAGAGGCACGCAGGGTTTTTTTCCACTGGAGTACTCACGTGAAGGATGCGTGCACAACTAATAACTAATATCATCACAAGGGTTGGCCTGCGCTGGGTGCGGAGGACTGTTCTGTCTCGCGGAGGAGCTCATTTGTGTGTATCTGTGTGAAACACGCATAGGAAAAAAGAACGACAGAAAGAACGGCTCCCCTCCAGCCGCGACTCGGCTCCCATCGTTCATGTTTATGAGCCGTTCAAAAGAATCGGTTCGTTCGCGAACGTCACAACTCTACTTGACATCATAGAAGACCAAACTGTTTAGAAAGTCCTTTATATTAAATGAATATCACAGAACCACTGCTTCTTGGAATCACTTTTACTATATTATTTAACTAATTAAACAGACATTTCATCAGACGTTACACTCCGATCATTTCAATAATTGATGATTTTCATCAATGGGGTAAGTAAAAAATGCTAATGGCATTTCTTCTGGGCTTTTGAGATACAACGAACATGTTTTAGAAACACATGGTTATAACAGCCAGAGGAAAGACTAAGACAGAAATCAAGGGTCAAGAGCCCAACTAAAGCAAACACTGATCTCTAACATGGTTACTTCAAATGAAACAATAAATCAACATCTAAACCTTAGTTCATTCTCAATAAGATCTTCTGTAGACGTCTGACAGAAATAAAGTCAGTCTGGTTATTAATAAGTGGAGCTGCTGATGCTTTTTGTGGGGTTGTTTAATCAGATCTTGAGAGATTTCATGTATTTTATTTCAGTTGATTTCATCTAAGGCTGTGTCTGAAGTCAGTTGTAGTAGTTCTTGTGTTTCTCTTTTCTTCAGTGATTCTGTTTGTTAACAGCAGCTGTTCATCACTAATTCACTATTATCACTCAATTAATCACTTAATCGCAAAGTTTTAAAACTTACAGGGTTTAAATCAAGGCAATCTGTTTACTCAAACGGTTTGAGTTAAGTTTACTGGTCGGGTTTTACAGTGTAGCATATTTTTAAAACGTATTTAAATATTAAATGTATGTTTATTTGCAACGGTTATGCTAACAACAATAAAAAACAAACAAACAAAAAAACACATTTATAACAGTAAAACAGCGACATCTGCTGACGGTCACATGCTGCGCTGTCACAGGAACATCTCAGCTGAAGATAATGAGGAAATTATGTCGCTCCTTTAGCAAAGTGCTTTCCTAACGACTACTTAATGGCACGCACATGCCCCACTGACTCCAAAGTCCCCACTTCAAGGGGATAAGGATGATCACTTCCATTTGGAATTTGCCCAGGAACCGTTCGGTACCGGTACTAGTACCGGAACATCCCTAATGCGCAGTATCATCAGCTCCTCGGTTCTCGAATCGGACACGAATTCGTAAACGGTTCTTGACTCATGAACGAGTCAGTCAGTTGTTCGTTATCTGGCTGGGCTCGGTGTTCATCTTCAGTTCTCTCTTCACAGCAGTTCAGTCAGTGTACTGTTTGAGTAAATGAATTACTCCAGGATATTGGTTTGTTTTAACTCATAGGGCGTGTCAGCCACATTAAACAAGTTAAAATGTTGGAGACGCGAACCGTTTAAACCCACACAGCAAAAGCTTCCGGAACGGACCCGCGAAACGGACCCGTATCGGCGTCCACTTGCGCGCAATGACGGATCTGAAACGAAGGCGGATCGCGGACCCGTTGCTCCGCGCTGCATCCGCTCCGCATCCGCGATTAAAACCTTACCTCCACGGCGGGTCCGTTTTGGACATGCACATTGAAACATATCCGCCACGGACCCGCAACGGACTCATAAAAATACTGTCTCATCTGGCCCGGGTCCGTTTTGGACCCGTTTATCTCATTTTCAAAATCCCTTCTGTTCTTGTTGTAGGATAAAATAGGATAAACTAAATATTAAGATAAACTATGCCTCGTAAGATAAACTATCACTACACTGTAAAACCCGACAAGTAAACTTAACTCAAACCGTTAAACAGACTGCCTTGATTTAAACCATGTAAGTTTTAAAGGTCCCGTTTTACGCGCTTTTTGAAGCTTTGATTGTGTTTACAATGTGCAATATAACATGTGTTCATGTTTCGTGTGTAAAAAAACACAGAATTTTTCACACAGTTCACCTATCTGTATACTGCTGTTTTCACTGTCACAAAAAACGGGCTGATGACTTCCTTGGTCTATGAAGCCTCTCCTTCAGAAATACGTAACAAGTTCTGATTGGGCCAGCGGTACCTGTGCTGTGATTCGACAGCAGCTTAGAGCAGGCTGACCTCCTGGTAACGTGATTGGGCTAGAACGCACGTGCTGGAGATGTATTTATAATCACAGGAGCGTTTTTACTGACGAGATGCGCATGAAAACCGCATTTGTTTTTTTGCACAGCCCTAACATCTAGTTAACAAAGCTAAACAGCGTTGCCCTTTGTGTAATAAGTTACAGAAACTGTTAAACGCACCAACTTAAATAATAAAATACACTTACCAGTTGTGGTCCATAAACAACGCCTTCTCCAGACAAAGAGGGAACTGCTCCATCTTCCAATAATAATCTTTGTGTAAATCCAGCATTAAACTGATTGAGATTGAGAAAGTTGTCCTCAGCAAGCTGTCCTCAGCAAAAATGAGCTGCAGATAGTTTTACATGTGCATTACAATTTTCGGGAACCGAGTTAAACATAAATTGTAACCATTAATGTCAAAGTACAGCGTTCCTGGGAAGCCCAAACAAAGGTGATTGTACTCAGAGATGAAAAAAACAGCGTTTCAAAGACATGGCGACAAAAACAAACAGCTCTTCCTTCTTCTCCGTCAGAGCGCAACAAGGCCACGCCCCCTGTTTGTGAATTCATGTGGGCGGAGGTTAGTCAAAAAAACTGTTTTAGTGACGTTATTACTACAGGAACTAGAGGGCTGTAGTCCAAACGGGTCGTTTTTTTTGTAGGCGAATTCTGTTAAATCAGATATCTCGCTTGGCATTGAACTTTGAGCTTTAGAATTTTACAGATATTATTTATATTTTAACAACAACATTACACACTAACTAAAGTTTAAAACATAGAATCACGAAGAAGGGGACCTTTAAAACTTTGCATTCAAGTAATTAAGTGATTAACTAAGTGCTGATTGAGAATTAGTGATGAACAGCTGCTGTTAACAAACAGAATCACTGAAGAAAAGAGAAACACAAGAACTACTACAACTGACTTCAGACACAGACTTAGATGAAATCAACTGAAATAAAATACATGAAATCTCTCAAGATCTGATTAAACAACCCCACAAACAGCATCACCAGCTCCACTTATATTAATAACCAGACTGACTTTATTTCTGTCAGACGTCTACAGAAGATCTTATTGAGAATGAACTAAGGTTTAGATGTTGATTTATTGTTTCATTTGAAGTAACCATGTTAGAGATCAGTGTTTGCTTTAGTTGGGCTCTTGACCCTTGACTTCTGTCTTAGTCTTTTCTCTGGCTGTTATAACCATGTGTTTCTAAAACACATTTGTTGTAACTCAATAGCCCAGAAGATTTGCCATCAGGTGTTAACCTGTATCTAGGTGTAGGTTGTTATACTTTATATAGGTGATGATAATCATCAATTGATGAGCTGGAGAACAGAGCACTGACCAAATTATATAGACCTCCGCCAGGCTGTTGTTTTATAGATGTTTTAGGTATAGAGGCCAACGTTTCAATATTAGGCCGACGTAAATGTGCTGTCTGGGAACCTACACCTAGGTACAGGTTAACACCTGATGGGATTCCTTCTGGGCTTTTGGTTTACAACAAATGTGTTTTAGAAACACACAGTTATAACAGCCAGAGAAAAGGCTGAGAAGACAGAAATCAAGGGTCAAGAGCCCAACTAATACAAACACTGATCTCTAACATGGTTACTTCAAATGAAACAATAAATCAACATCTAAACCATAGTTCATTCGCAATAAGATCTTCTGTAAGAGTTATAAAACAAACAAGATTCTGTTATTTAAAGTGTATGTGATTGGTTTTCATCAAAGTTGTGAAAAAAATATAAATGGGAATTTGTCATGTAACAAAATTACATAAATCTTAAATTTGGGGTGAAATATTTCTGTGAGTGTAGCCCAATCCCACTTCCAGAAGGTTCCCCGATAAAACATTGCTTCCCGGGGTTAAAATATACGTTTTTTAGCAGGGTTGCCTTGGTAAAATTACCATTCTAGGGGCTAAATATCACGTTATTTGTATTGGGGTCGCTGTGACCCACGGACATGAACAACAACCACCACAGACTTAGCAACACTGGTTGGCATTTACTACACCGAGCCGTAATTCACTGACAATCTACACAAAATCGATGTTAAAATCGCAGGCGATTCTTTGTCGATTTTGAAAGTGATTTTGTGTTAGTTGTCGGCCACGGCTCTGTGTAGTAACTGCCGCTCCACCTGAACCAGTGTTGCCAAGTCTGCGGTTGTTTTTCATGTCCGCGGTTTGAAGCAATCCCAATACCAATAACGTGATATTTAGCCACTAAAATGCTAATTTTATCAGGGAAAACCTTCCCAAAAATTTATATTTTAACCCCGGAAAGCAATTTTTATCGGTGAACCTCCCGGAAACGCGATTGGGCTAGTTTTGGACTAGTTTTAAGAAGCAACTGGGCAGGATTTGTTGTGAAAACCTGGCAACCCTGGTCTGAACGCACATGCTGGAGATATACTTCTAATTACAGGAGCGTCTTTACTGATGAGAGGTGCATGCAAATCGCATTCGATTTTTTGCACAGCCCTACGGCCTACGCTGACTCTAGCAGGCCTACCCTCAGTCGAGCCCGGCCTACACTCACTCAGCCGGCCTACACTCACTCTAGCAGGCCTACCCTCACTCAGCCGGCCTACACTCACTCAGCCGACCTACGCTCACTCTAGCAGGCCTACCCTCAGTCGAGCCGGCCTACGCTCACTCTAGCAGGCCTACCCTCACTCGAGCCGGCCTACACTCACTCTAGCAGGCCTACGCTCACTCTAGCAGGCCTACACTCACTCAACCGGCCTACGCTCACTCTAGCAGGCCTACACTCACTCAGCCGGCCTACACTCACTCTAGCAGGCCTACCCTCAGTCGAGCCGGCATACACTCACTCAGCCGGCCATGCTCACTCTAGCAGGCCTATGCTCACTCTAGCAGGCCTACCCTCAGTCGAGCCGGCCTACACTCACTCTAGCAGGCCTACCCTCACTCAGCCGGCCTACACTCACTCAGCCGGCCTACGCTCACTCTAGCAGGCCTACCCTCACTCGAGCCGGCCTACACTCACTCTAGCAGGCCTACCCTCACTCAGCCGGCCTACACTCACTCAGCCGACCTACGCTCACTCTAGCAGGCCTACCCTCAGTCGAGCCGGCCTACGCTCACTCTAGCAGGCCTACCCTCACTCGAGCCGGCCTACACTCACTCTAGCAGGCCTACGCTCACTCTAGCAGGCCTACACTCACTCAACCGGCCTACGCTCACTCTAGCAGGCCTACACTCACTCAACCGGCCTACGCTCACTCTAGCAGGCCTACCCTCACTCAGCCGGCCTACGCTCACTCGAGCCGACCTACACTCACTCTAGCAGGCCTACCCTCACTCAGCCGGCCTATGCTCACTCTAGCAGGCCTACCCTCAGTCGAGCCGGCATACACTCACTCAGCCGGCCATGCTCACTCTAGCAGGCCTATGCTCACTCTAGCAGGCCTACCCTCAGTCGAGCCGGCCTACACTCACTCTAGCAGGCCTACCCTCACTCAGCCGGCCTACACTCACTCAGCCGGCCTACGCTCACTCTAGCAGGCCTACCCTCACTCGAGCCGGCCTACACTCACTCTAGCAGGCCTACCCTCACTCAGCCGGCCTACACTCACTCAGCCGACCTAGGCTCACTCTAGCAGGCCTACCCTCAGTCGAGCCGGCCTACGCTCACTCTAGCAGGCCTACCCTCACTCGAGCCGGCCTACACTCACTCTAGCAGGCCTACGCTCACTCTAGCAGGCCTACACTCACTCAACCGGCCTACGCTCACTCTAGCAGGCCTACACTCACTCAACCGGCCTACGCTCACTCTAGCAGGCCTACACTCACTCAGCCGGCCTACACTCACTCTAGCAGGCCTATGCTCACTCTAGCAGGCCTACCCTCAGTCGAGCCGGCCTACACTCACTCAGCCGGCCTACGCTCACTCTAGCAGGCCTATGCTCACTCTAGCAGGCCTACCCTCACTCAGCCGGCCTACGCTCACTCGAGCCGACCTACACTCACTCTAGCAGGCCTACCCTCACTCAGCCGGCCTATGCTTACTCTAGCAGGCCTACCCTCAGTCGAGCCGACCTACACTCACTCTAGCAGGCCTACCCTCACTCTAGCAGGCCTATGCTCACTCTAGCAGGCCTACGCTCACTCTAGCAGGCCTACACTCACTCAGCCGGCCTACACTCACTCTAGCAGGCCTACCCTCAGTCGAGCCGGCATACACTCACTCAGCCGGCCATGCTCACTCTAGCAGGCCTATGCTCACTCTAGCAGGCCTACCCTCAGTCGAGCCGGCCTACACTCACTCAGCCGGCCTACGCTCACTCTAGCAGGCCTACCCTCACTCGAGCCGGCCTACACTCACTCTAGCAGGCCTACCCTCACTCAGCCGGCCTACACTCACTCAGCCGACCTACGCTCACTCTAGCAGGCCTACCCTCAGTCGAGCCGGCCTACGCTCACTCTAGCAGGCCTACCCTCACTCGAGCCGGCCTACACTCACTCTAGCAGGCCTACGCTCACTCTAGCAGGCCTACACTCACTCAACCGGCCTACGCTCACTCTAGCAGGCCTACACTCACTCAACCGGCCTACACTCACTCTAGCAGGCCTACGCTCACTCTAGCAGGCCTACACTCACTCAGCCGGCCTAAACTCACTCTAGCAGGCCTATGCTCACTCTAGCAGGCCTACCCTCAGTCGAGCCGGCCTACACTCACTCAGCCGGCCTACGCTCACTCTAGCAGGCCTATGCTCACTCTAGCAGGCCTACGCTCACTCAGCCGGCCTACGCTCACTCTAGTAGGCCTACACTCACTCTAGCAGGCCTACGCTCACTCTAGCAGGCCTACACTCACTCAGCCGGCCTACACTCACTCTAGCAGGCCTACCCTCAGTCGAGCCGGCATACACTCACTCAGCCGGCCATGCTCACTCTAGCAGGCCTATGCTCACTCTAGCAGGCCTACCCTCAGTCGAGCCGGCCTACACTCACTCAGCCGGCCTACGCTCACTCTAGCAGGCCTACCCTCACTCGAGCCGGCCTACACTCACTCTAGCAGGCCTACCCTCACTCAGCCGGCCTACACTCACTCAGCCGACCTACGCTCACTCTAGCAGGCCTACCCTCAGTCGAGCCGGCCTACGCTCACTCTAGCAGGCCTACCCTCACTCGAGCCGGCCTACACTCACTCTAGCAGGCCTACGCTCACTCTAGCAGGCCTACACTCACTCAACCGGCCTACGCTCACTCTAGCAGGCCTACACTCACTCAACCGGCCTACACTCACTCTAGCAGGCCTACGCTCACTCTAGCAGGCCTACACTCACTCAGCCGGCCTAAACTCACTCTAGCAGGCCTATGCTCACTCTAGCAGGCCTACCCTCAGTCGAGCCGGCCTACACTCACTCAGCCGGCCTACGCTCACTCTAGCAGGCCTATGCTCACTCTAGCAGGCCTACCCTCACTCAGCCGGCCTACGCTCACTCGAGCCGACCTACACTCACTCTAGCAGGCCTACCCTCACTCAGCCGGCCTATGCTCACTCTAGCAGGCCTACCCTCAGTCGAGCCGGTCTACGGTCACTCTAGCAGGCCTACCCTCACTCGAGCCGACCTACACTCACTCTAGCAGGCCTACCCTCACTCTAGCAGGCCTATGCTCACTCTAGCAGGCCTATGCTCACTCTAGCAGGCCTACCCTCACTCGAGCCGACCTACACTCACTCTAGCAGGCCTACCCTCACTCAGCCGGCCTATGCTCACTCTAGCAGGCCTACCCTCAGTCGAGCCGGTCTACGGTCACTCTAGCAGGCCTACCCTCACTCAAGCCGGCCTACACTCACTCGAGCCGGCCTACCCTCACTCAGCCGGCCTACGCTCACTCTAGCAGGCCTACCCTCACTCGAGCTGGCCTAGACTCTACTCCAGGTCCAATTCTGACACTTATATACCCCTTGTAGGTGCTTCTGTGTTTGACTGGGCTATTTTATCTGCTAAATGTGATTACAGAGCATAAAGGTAGACTTTAACATAATGGTTTTCTGTAAAGCTGCTTTGAAACATTGTGTAGCGTGTTGTAAAAAGTGCAATATAAATAACCTAACTTTGACTTGACTTTTTGTTATTTATAGGCAATATTCAGTAGATTCAGCAGATTTAATAAGATTTTGTAAGTGCAGTGCAATGATCAGGTACGAGGTCATTGTTGAGACTTTAGTGGTTCCTCTATGAAAACAGCAGCATGTGTTTATAGTGCTCTCTATTGGGTAAAAGTAGCGCCTGTTATTAGAGATGGTGATGCAATTATGTGCTCATGATGAATTAGAAAATGTCTAAGTGAGCGATTTTATAATCACTGTGCAATGCCATCTTTATTCAGTTACATTTCCTACAAAGAATAAAACAGAAGCAGTAAATGACAGACAAAAGAATCAACGTTTAATAATGACAATTATGTACATTTATATATTAATAACTTTATATATATATATATATATATATATATATATATATATATATATATATATATATATATGTATATATATATATGTGTGTGTGTGTGTGTGTGTGAGAGAGAGGTATCAGTCCCAATAGATACTAAACTGTCAAAAATGGAAGGAGATATTTACAATATTACAGATCATATTTTTGAGAAGTGCAATCTACCTGAATAAATCAGGTGAACTATGCTATTTTAAGTTGATTCTCAAAAGTCAGAGCTTACCATACGCCATCAAGTTTATGAAGCTTCAAGTGGAAAATAATTGAGAAATATGGAAAGTGCTGCACTAGCAGAACCACTTTAACTATAAGCTCTACTCTTCTGCAGAGTGGTAACCACTGAACTGTGCAATGGAAACTTCAACGTAACAAACTCAAATGTCAAACATAACTGAACCTTAAACATTTCCTTTTACTCAAAAACATTAAATAGCATTTTATTTCAAGATTTACTCTCCATATCCAGCCACATGCATATGTTTTAATCAGTTCCTCAATTCAAGCTTTATAAAAAAAAACATTGCTGGCTTTTATCAGTAAAGAGTCCTCAATATCTTCTATACAACACTGAATTACAATTTCTTTAATGAAATGTAAAAAAAAAATTTATCACAATTTTTATTTTTATTTTTATGAAAGTCATAAGACCAATGTTTCATTTCATTTTCTTTCTTTCTTTCTTTCTTTTTTTTTTACAGCTACTGATCATCGTGTTTTGGGGACATTTCCATATTCCGCATTCATCTTTGATTTCTGCAAAGAAACACAAATACAATCAAGAACCTGTTGAATGTGACAGAAAATTAATTGCAGCTCAATCAAGGTTTCTAAATGTCTAGGTCTTCACATTTACAACATGTGTTTCTATCTTTTTTTTAAGTTCAAAGCTGAATCTCTTCTTTTTCTTTAACTGCTACTGCAGGGGTGTCCAGTCCTACTCAAAAGGGCAAGTATCCTGCAGTTTAGCTCCAACCAGCCACAACACACTTGCCTGTGACACACAAAACATTTTCTGGTTCAAGTGCATTAAATTAGGATTGGAGCTAAACTCTGCAGGACAGTGAGCCTCTAGGAACTGCTACTACAGAACAGATGCTAGCACGGACATCAGTCATCCAGTTTTTATATGACATTTTAAGGTAAATTATCAAACAGATCATTATAGTTCTGAAGTTTTGTCATGACGATCCCTGCACAGAGAATAGTCTTTTACATAAAAGCAATAGCAAAGGTACTAGCGGCACTCAGCGGGTGTTGCATGCATCAGTCCAAAAGAAGTGAAACAAGAAGCACCCATCCATAACAAAGTGCCGGACACGGCATAGATATATAATAATCACTTTAATGTAGCATGGCTAACAGTTGTACACTGAAGCATCTCCGGGAGCATGGCATATGAGGTCGGCATTGTGCATGCGTGGTGAGTCTTGTGAAAAACAATGTTTGTTAACAGGAGCTAAGTCTCCTCTTGACTTAAATCGAAATCCTCTGACATTTTTCTTTACAAATCCTCATTTTGTACTTTTAATTAGTGACCGTTGATTTGTTTTGATCTCTCCGCTGCATTTCCGCGTCCGTCACTTCTTAGCTGAACTTGCACAATGCCGACCTCATACATCATTCACCTGGAGCTGCTTCCATTCACAACAGTGAGCGCAAGCTAGATTCAAGTGATAATTACATTTTAAATATGGTTATTTGTATTACAAAAATGTTTTATGGATTGGTGCATTTTATTTAAAGCTGCGGTAGGGAACTTTTGACGCTCTAGTGGTTAATAAACAGAACTGCTTGCGTCTTGCGGAAGAACATCGTAGCCGGAACTACTTCTCTCTGTTTATGTCTATGAAGAATCACAAAGGTACTTGGTTACTCCGCCGCGGTATCCCTGAAGCAATCTAAAATAGTCCGAATATAAACACTTATTATAGGTGCACCCTAGTGATTCAGGACAAGCCAAAAACACGGTTTGGAAAATGGATTCATGGTGTACTCGCTTATTATATCCATTGTTCTACATTTTGAACACAAACAAAGTTACGGACCGCAGCTCTGATTGGTTGATTTCTTACCGGGAGCGGTCTGTAACTGCAAATGGCAATAGGACCAATGGGAGGAGCCAGAGGAGCTTGATTTTTTCCACAGATTATCTGTCTCATATTCTACTGTCAGGACATAATGACAGGTTTAATAAATATGTAAAAAATATATATTTACAAAAGTTACCTACTGCAGCTTTAACTTCTTTTGGTTTGATGCATGCAACACCCACTGAGTGCCATTAAACAGCTTGAAAGAGCAAAGACCATTTTTAATATAACTCCGACTGAATTTGTCCAAAAGAAGAAAGTCATATACACCTGGGATGCCTGAGGGTGAGTAGCCCTTTAACCCTTTAATACTTTAAAAAGTCATAAAACCTAATACACAATTTATGTGAATGAAGGCAGAAATTATCCCTTTTATTTAATTTTTTTTAGACTGCACTTAATTTTTTTTCCTGTTTTGCTCTCTCAAATTATCGTTTCAAATGCTCGCTTCGAAATCCAAATGTTACACTGAGTTAGGGGTTTCATGTCTATATTAGGCCACTATTTCTAGATTGACAGTTCTTCCTAGCCAATAAATAGTGTGGCATCACTACTATGCAATGTTGGCTTCCTGCTCAGTGATCACTTGAACGGGTGATTGTGAAGCTGGCAGAAATCAGATTGCTGCATCTTTTGATCTTGCTCCCCACTGAAGGTCATAATGATGACGGTTAGGTTCAGAGGTCAACCACATCTGTTCACTGACCATCTGATGCTGCAAACTTCAATCACACTAACTGCAACTCAGTTAATAATGATCTTACCTTTTCTCTTGTTGGTTTACGAAATGCTGCATTCATTCTGTCTTCCTCTTGGATGTAGACTGCATTAACAATAATACACAGATATGTAAAAACAACTTAGCTTTATATATATATATATGTACACACACGCGCGTATGAGTGTGTGTTTTAATGTTTCAAATGCATTAATGTTTGCATTTAGTAATTGTAATAATTGAATCCCTGACCTGTTTTTCTACTTTTCCTGCAGCGCATCACAACTGCAGCGACAATCAACAGAGATCCAGCAACACAAATCAGGAAAATGCAAAACAAGAGTAGGATCTGATCTGTAATGGAAAAAATTAGTCTGTTAATCTGACCTCAAGACTGATGCTGTGTCCGAAACCGCTCCCTATCCACTATATAGTGCACTATATGGGGTGTCAGCCATTTTGTAGTGCTGTCCAAATTCCGAGTGAACGACTTCATTCCCTACATTTGTCCACTACTTTTTACCCACAATTCATTCTGATTTCGAGTGTACAACCGATGCAAACTCACTGAAGCACTATTTCCCACAAGCCAATGCGGAGTAGCGTCGAGCTGGAAGCGAGAGCTGGAGCGAGCGAGTTTGAATGAGAGATGAAGTTTACATCTTTATTATTTCTGTTTTAACGTTTTTCCTACATTATTTATATTAAAATATGTTATGTAGGCAATAAACCAGTTTAATATTTGACTAATTTACTGAGGTGGCATCGTTGTTAACTTACAAAAATAATATAAATGATAATTTGGTGGATAATTTAAATTTTTTCGTTAATAACAGGTAGTGTATTCTGATGTGAAATTAACGGTCGCCTGAGGACGCTCTACAACCATCTTATCTGAGCTCAAAATCCTGCTTGAGCTAGTGTCAAGATACTAAAAATAATAAATACATAATTATGAACTTGTTTATGTGTGTTTATTTTTTTTCTCAGTACGTTATTTTAATAGCATTTAATGATTATGAACATAAAAGCATTACAAAAAATAAAATAAAAAAAATAATATAACGTTACCATCGATGAAACCACAAAGCTGACGCAGAGGTATGTATAACTGCAATATAAATTCATTTTGAGTATTATTGCTATTAGTATTATTTTCTAAAATTAGGTACATGTAATATAAAAGTACATATGGCAATGTTTTTGCAACAGCTCCAAGTCTCACGCGCAGTGTAGGCTATACGTCACTGTCCGAATCCGTTCACTTATTTATTCATTCACTCCTTCCTGATATAGTGAACTCAACTGCCATACACTATATAGGGATAAGTGAATGAGTGAATGAGTGAGCGATTTCAGACACAGCTTGAGATCCATTCACTTTCATTATAAAGATTGGAAGAGCAAGGATTTTGTCTGAAAGAAGAAGCTCGATGGATTGCGGACGAGTAAATCATGGGCTAATTTTCATTTTTGGGTGAACTATGCCTTTAATGATTGTATATTTTAATGTTAAAAGCAGAGATCAGCTTAATAAATAATCATTACTATCACCAATATTTTACCTGAGTGAATATGACAGAGTTTGCTGATGTCCAGATGTGTGGTCTGGTTTGTGATGGGATTGTTGATCACACAGCTGTAGCTGATATTCTCCTGATATTCCACCTCCAGAGGTAGAGAGAGACTGATGCTGAGATCAGACACACTGATGCTGGACAATAAACTGTTTCCTTTGTACCAGGAGAGAGTCACATGACCCACATTCACCACTGAACACAACAATGAACAATATGATGATGATGATGATGAGTCTCTGGTAATGTTTGGTGTGGGCAGACGAGCTGGAAAACATGAAAATAAACTAGAAATATGGGTAAATCTGGTCAACAATCTTCTTTCCAGTGTAGTAAGTGTTTCCATCATCTCAAACTAGAAAATGATTAAACATTTTTAAATGTAAGTAGTTAAAGAAATGTTAGATGTTCGTTACAAGTTATGCTCAGTTTAGTATTTAAGCATAATTTACTGCATAATGATTACCAGAAGAAAAAAATCTATTTGCAAAAATATGACACTTACAATGGAAATAATTATTTATTTATGTTGTAGCAATATTATTCTGTTGATTGAGCTTAACCTATTTAACATGTTATATTGCGTTTATAAAACAATAACAAATAAGCTTTTTACTCACCATAGACAGAAACACTGAATGATTTTGTTGTTCGTTTCACTCCACTAATCTTTACTTCATAGAGTCCAGTGTGTTGAGTTGTGATGTCTGTGATGGTCAGAGATCCAGTTTCACTGTCCAGCTTCAGTCTGTCTCTGAATCTCTCATCAGGGAATATTTGTTTCCCTCTCTTGATTTGAGCGATCACAGTGTTGTTAGCTCCAAATTTCCACAGTATGTCATCGTTTTCATGTATTTTAGTAACATCAGTGTGTAGAGTAACAGAATCTCCTTCAGTCACTGACACTGAATCACCAAACACACCTGAAGAACAAACGGACAAATGAAGACTTTTGTTGGTTTACAAAACTAGAAATCAGTTCTATCTTTGTATCTAAATGTGAACTGACACCTCAATCTGTATAAATTATGTAGCATTTGGACCAATCAGACACACAACTATTTGTTATATTTAACAAATAATATCTAACGTCCCCTCATCTAACCAAAGGGTCATAAGGTTTCACTTATGTGCTGCATTTTTAGTGGTCTAAATCAGGGGTAGGCAATCTTTTCGGATGACGTGCCATTTTTAACTTGTCTGGTTAACCACGGATTTGTAGAGAGAGACAAAGGCAGACAATTTAAACATCTCTCTCTCTCTCTCTCTCTCTCTCTCTCTCTCTCTCTCTCTCAAAATGGCCATATTTAAGAACAATTTTCTTTTAGATTCAGGAATTCCAGGAGAAAATCCTGAGCTAAGAGCCTTCAAAACCAAGCTAAGCTTGTGCCAGGCTTCGGCCTTGACTATTCATTCATCAAGATCCTCTGATTAAAACTGGTCTTTCCACATAAATTCACTTCAGCAGAGACCAACTGGAGCCCTAAAGGGCATCAGGACTCTTTATCAAACAGGTGAGACTTGCAATTATCAAACTTAAGTCTTATGAACTGATACATTAGGTATCATATGCACCTTTTACAAAGGTGTGTTTGAACTAAGAAACTGATGTTTCCTTCAGGCTGTAAATCTGCTGAATATCAAATTGTATCATAGCTTCATGTCTTTATTACTTTTCTCTTTTCTGTGTGGCCAGAGGTATAAATACAGCATGTTTTCAATGTGTGTTAAAACAGTGTATGGCCCCTTTAAGAGATCACCGCTCTCTGCTCGCGAGATTTCCTGTTCGTGATAATCCGATGTAGCAGCCGAGTGCCATGTCGTTGTTTTGGCATCGGGGAGATTTATTTTGAAGTGATTGCTGTCTTTCTGGGTAAATATTACTGTAAAACCTTTCTTTGATACCCGAGGGAACCAGAGACTTGTTTGTGTGAATTTTTGATGTGTAATTCTTTGTAGATGAGATTGGATCGTGTGTGATCCACGTGAATCTCGTGTCGGGTTATAGTGGCAATTTCTAGTGCAAGTTCAGTATTTCTTTTTTCTATTCTTGTGTTAGTATCTGGAATTGACCAAAATGCTATCAGTGCTGTTAAAACTCTTGTTTTAATGTTTAACCATGTGCGTTCATGTGAAAAGATGGTTGTTGTGAGAGCAAAGATGAGATGTTATTAATATTATTCATTTTATCTCTTCTTTGTACCTTAGCACTACCGTATTCTTTACTGTGTCTGTACCTCATTTTTGGGCCATGTTTGTATAAGGAGTCGGGATTTTGGGGAAGCGAGGAATATTTAGTTTATCTTTTGGACCTTGTCTATCCACCTCGTTTTTCACGCAAGCGTGGGCGCCGCCATTTTCAAACTATAGTGTGTCTGATTTCCGGCAAAGGGAAAAAAATTCCACTTCCGCCAAAAATGTTGAAGGTTACGCTATTTTCAGTAGGGATGCACCGGTTGACTGGTGTTCTGTCGATTTGTCCTATGCTGTCAGATTTTCCTACCTCCCACTAAAACAGTGGGTAGTACAATTCCACAAAGAAAAATGCTACTGTAAAGTTATGGTTTATTAACGTCTACACCTACCACAATCCTAATAATACCCTTACAGTACAGCAAATACAGTAATTATGTGTTATATTCCATAAATCGGAACCGGCCGGTTTTTGCTTAAAATACGCGATCGGTAATCGGCCGGTTTTTGGTCTTTTTTTCGGCCGATTTTTCCGGAAGTTCGCTCGCGTGCACAGACTACATTGTAATCCTTCGCCTTGTCATTTGTGTGGAAGAGTATTTCGAAATCTGTTCGCAGGACACGGGCAGCCGATCAATACTGGAAATGCAGAGCTTCATGTCTGAGGCACAGATAGCAGGGAGCGATCAGCCGTTGGTGTACTGGTACTGAAGCACAAATAAGAGCCCCTTTCCTGCGCGCACTAAAGCTGCGCGAGCGTATAATGTACCGGTCCGCGCCCTGAACACGAGTAGACCGTGAAGAAATGTTCATCTCGACTTCTCACTAGTGTTGGATGAGAAACGAAACAGACTAAACTGTGACAAAACTATTTTTTTTTTTTTTTTTTTTTTTTTAATTAAAACTTGCATACACGTTTGAAAAGCCAGAAATAAACGTCAGTTCTGCATTAGGATGATTATTATTTTTAGTTTACCTTAAAATTACATAGACTTAATTTAATTTAAAAATCACCTGCTGTAGTACACTGAAAAAAAGTGTTTCCTTCATCCAATTAAAACATTTTACGGTAATGATTCACATCTATATATATATATATATATATATATATATATATATATATATATATATATATATATATATATTTTTTTTTTTTTACTTGAGACATTAAGTTATTTATTTTTCACTGGCTCAAGTAAAAAATATAGATGTGAATCATTACCCTAATATTTTTATTGGATGAATGAAACACTTTGCATCTTTGTTTTATTCACACCAACATTATTTGATTTTAACATTTTGGAAAATGTATTTATATAACATACTTTTATTTAGTCTCACTGGTAAAGAGCTTTTTTTTTTATTTAAACTAAATTTAAAAACTAAAATACTGAATGCTGATCAAGAAACATCTTATTGAATGTGTGTTGATTGTGTTGTTTGGATTGTATAACTATGCAGTTGTTGCCTTTAATTTCACATGGTTACAGTTAATCTTTAAATTTAAGGCCAGTTCTCTGTAGTTTCAACCCAATTTAAAAACAAAAGCTAAATGCTGATGTCTGTGTCATCTATGTTTGTATTGAATGTAGGCTACTTATTGTGCAGTAACTTTCTTTAATTTCAGATGGTTACAGTTATTGTTTTCAATAGCAGAAGCAAAAAAGCAAGCAAAGCAAGTTTGGCCTATTAAATACCAAATATCTTGTTTATGCACACTTTCCTTTCTTGTTTGTTGCTTAAAAGATAAAAAAAAATCGGAAATCGGTATCGGAATCGGACAGTTTGCTTGTAAAAAAATCGGTATCGGAATCGGCCATGAAAAATCATGATCTGTGCATCCCTAATTTTCAGCTAAGTATTGTGACCCATACTTAAAATTCGTGCTCTGCATTAAACCCATCCAAAGTACACACACACACACACACACACACCCGGAGCAGTGTTCATCATTTATGCTGCGGCGCCCAGGGAGCAGTTGGGGCTTCAGCGCCTTGCTAAAGGACACCTCAGCTGACCTGAGACTCAAACACACAACCCTAGGGTTGGGAGTCAAACTCTAATCTCTAACCATTAGGCTACGACTCCCCAGAAGTCGTCTGTATTGTGATGCAGTAGTTTCATGGTCACCCTATAGATTTTACAGGCTAGTTTACTTTTAATATGGACCAAAGAAAGACTGTACTGGCTTGTTCAAGCGTAAAAAAAATACCTGCAAGACAATTTTGACCATAATCCACGCACCAGAACATAACTACAGGGTTCACGCCTGTTTTAAAAAATATGAATTCGCTATTTTTTTTTATTTATTTTTTGTACCAGCACTCGGCCGAATTTTCTGCTTTGCAGGTAACGTAACTGATAAATGCCTCAGTAATTTTATAATTCCTCACGAACACCCGTCTACTCCAAGTGACAAAACGAAATATTAAAAAAGTTATTGCAGGCTACTTCTTCATTTCATCCTCTCACTGTGTCATACACCGCGGGTGTGGTAAATATTTACCGTCGTGTGTGTGTGTGTGTGTGTGTGCCCACCATATACCTTACCTACGGCGAGCAAAATGGAAGTTTAACACATTATAAAGAAATACGTCATCGTATCTACTTCAGCGTTGCAAAATGAGGATAAGGCCTAAACAAATAGGATATATTTTTGGTAGTGTTCACTCAAGAGTAAATTATTTGGGAGTGTGTGTCTCGTACTGGTTTTCAACCAGAGTTATGTTGTTAATCAATTTTAGTTTTTGTTACATTGAAACTGGTGAAACATTACGTTATTATCATTATTTATTTTTGTAAGTATTCAGTGTCATTACACTGTGTAACTCTTGGATTAATAATTTGAATTTGGTAACTCTTTCTATGAAGCCTGTACTTATAATACATAAGGATAATCTTAAGGCATTATAAAAAACGATGTTGTATCATCTCATGAATATTCATAAGAACAGTTTTAATATATAATATTTACGTATTTGTGGTTATAGCTTTTGAGTATGATTTATAACTAAATTAAACCATTTCATCCATTTTTACAATGGATCATTTCTCATAGTTATAATGTATCAAGTCTCATATCTTGCCATTTTTCTGATGCTACTTAAATAACCACCTATAAGTAATAGTAGTAATAATAATAATAATAATATTTTATATCAAACAGCCATAAGATCAGATCAGATGAATGTGTAATACATGACACATTTGCTTTGAACTATTTTTATTGTAATATCAGTTTGATTATTTTGATGGTACCCCTTAGACAGCTGTTGAGTAACACTGTAACTATATCAACTATGTCATTAGAGTATTACTATGTCCTACTGTAAATGTGTGCTAGCACTTTATTTTGATGATTAACCAACAGATAAACTGACTAAAGTGTCTTTGCAAGTATGTCATCTTATTTTACCAAACTAGATTCGACCATTCTTGAGCATACTGATAATCTAATGAGGGTTAGTTGACATGTAGTGGCAAAGTTGCTTACAGTCGAGTGATTAAGGGGACCATCAAAATAAAATAAAAAAATTCAGTAGGAGTATTAAGCTCACATCAATTAATTAATTAACAGAAACACCCAAATAACACTCAACATCTAACCACTCACAAGCTGTAGAAAGATACTGTGCAGATCTTAAACAATTTACAGTCCATTATACTGGAAATGAAGTCGTTGTAAATAATCATACCTTTTAACGTATTACCAGAAATACATAAGTATTATGATGATAATTTTTGTTATGATTATTCAAGAGTTGAGTTTTTTTTTTTCTTTTTTTTTCTATTATACATTTATTATAATGCCTTAAGAATACCCTTATAATGTATTATAAATACAGGCTTCATACTAGAAAGTGTTACCAGTATTTTTTTCTTGCTTTCTGTTTTCTTGCATTTAATTTTTATTCATTTTTGCTCAGCTATTTCCGCTGACCTCTGCAACTTCTAAGGAAAAAAACAGCGCTCATATCAAACCCCTGTACAAACAAATTAATCTGTTGCCATGTGTGTTTCTCTCTTTGTTTTTTCCTATGTCCACTGTATGTGTGTGTGTGTGTGTGTGTGTGTGTGTTAGACTATTTTAAGTGTTTATGTAGTTTATAAAGTCTTGTTTTTATCACACTCGAGGTTGTTCATTGTTTGCTCATAACTGAAGTCCCTAATCACGCAGATTTTTGCTATATTCTCGGAGTAGTTTTGTACAGTAAGAAAAATTATTTTCCTTAAACATAAAATAGGTCAAGTAAATATTTAAGGAGATCTAAATGTTAATAATTTATCTAACTAGTTATGTTTGATTGTTCATATTTCCCCCTCGAGCTGATTCGCTACAATTAATACTTCACAATCACAAAGATTTGATGTGTCTGAGAAGAACAGCAAATGAAAATCAAATCTGAACATTAGCAGCAGCTTTATTTCTTTAAAATAGGAATAAATAAAGCCATAATAATGATTTTATAACTTACCAGTCAAAGTCCACCAGCACAAAGAGAACAAAACAAAAGAGCGAACCATTTTCTTCAGTTGTTCAGTTGAATCTAGACTCTCAGTCTCTTTGTGTGGTGTGTGAATCCCCTCTCGATAAAGCTTGACACTCCTAGTGTGTCAAACACACACACTTTTCACAAGATCTATCATTTATAAATGATCTTCTCGCACTTATTCAGACTTTATTTGGTTTTAGTAGTGAAAAACATTCTTCAGTTTCATCATGTAACAAGTATCAATATAAAATACGATATTTTTTCTTACAATTTAATGTAAAAGGAGAGTGTACAATTGTAAAATTAGATTAGTGTGAAATTCAAAATAAATCATGTTTTTAAAATGGCTTTATAATTTACTTTACTTAAAAAAATAAAAAAATAAATCAAATTAAAGTCATCTCTCTTTGTGAGGTGTGATAAACAGCTCAACCGAGTCGGCCGGAAACCTGCTGCGGTCTTAAGTCTGAATTGATCCGTGGACACACATCTTGCAAACATTGTTTGATCTGTGTTTAGGTTGAAGGTTTCCTGTTGTGTCACTATGAACCTCAAACATAAACCCCTCACCGAACGAACAATACGTTCTTACCAATTGTATTAAGAAACTACACAGATTGACAGCTGAACATCTCTCAACAATAAATATATAACACACCAATGAACTGAACAAAATATTTCTCCTGTAACAAAAAGTCAGTGGAGTTGGGATCCATATGCAGCTTTATTAAAACCAGTAATAAAAACAGGAGTCGATCACCAGCGTTATAATAACCAAGACAAAACGGAGACGCGATCACAAAACAGGCATAATTTAGACATCAGCAATCATTCTAATGTTATTTTTTGGTAGAGATCTCTAATGTAATGGTGGTGAACTGATTCAGTGACCATTTATTCAGTTTAAACCGTTTTAGTTTTAGTGTATAGTGAAGTTGTATGTTGTGTATCTATGTGTATCTTTATGTGCTTTTATGTGCTTAGAGGATAAGCATAATAAAACTGGCAGCAGCACATTAAGTCGGCTGTCACAGTAACAAGTGTGAAATTACAAATGCTCCTCTAAAAATACATACACTACTAGATACAGAGTGTGTAGTATATCAAGATAACTCGGCTGTTTTGTTCAATG